>NC_143048.1:35117500-35192500 GCF_057628025.1 Oncorhynchus mykiss
CCAGGAGGGGGGCGAGTGGAAGCCGGCATTTAGTACCACCTCAGGGCACTATGAGTACCTCGTCATGCCGTACGGGTTGATGAATGTTCCATCAGTCTTCCAGGCATTTGTAGATTAGATTTTCTGTGACCTGCACGGGCAGGGTGTAGTGGTGTATATCGACGACATTCTTATATTCTCCGCTACACTCGCCAAGCATGTGTCCCTGGTGCGCAGGGTGCTTGGTCGACTGTTGGAGCATGACCTGTACGTCAAGGCTGAGAAATGTCTGATCTTCCAACTGTCCGTCTCCTTCCTAGGGTACCACATTTCCCTAGGGTACCACATTTCCCCACACCAGGGGTGGAGATGGAGAGTGACCGCATTTCAGACGTGCGTAATTGGCCGACTCCCACCAAGGTAAAGGAAGTGCAGCGGTTTCTAGGGTTTGCCAACTACTACCGGAGGTTTATCCGGGGATTTGGTCAGGTAGCGGCTCTCATTACCTCACTGCTGAAGGGGGGACTGGTGCGACGGCAGTGGTCGGCTGAGGCGGACAGGGCTTTTGGTCACCTGAAGGCTCTGTTGGATCCCGTGCTCCCGTGCTGGCTCATCCGGATCCCTCTTTGGTGTTCATAGTGGAGGTGGATGCGTCTGAAGCTGGGATAGAAGCCGTGCTCTCTCAGCGCTTGGGTACCACCAAAGCTCCGCCCCTGTACTTTATTTTCAAAGAAGCTCAGCCCGGCAGCGCGAAACTATGATGTGGGGGGCCGGGAGCTGTTGGCTGTTGTCAAGGCTCTGAAGGCGTGGAGACATTGGCTTGAGAGGGCTAAACACCCTTTTCTCATCTGGACTGACCACCGCAATCTGGAGTACATCCGGGTGGCGAGGAGACTGAACCCTCGCCAGGCAAGGTGGGCCATGTTCTTTACCTGTTTTGTTTTCACCCTGTCCTACAGACCAGGTTCCCAGAACACTAAGGCAGATGCACTGTCCCGGATGTATGACACAGAGGAGCGGTCCATAGATCACACTCCCATACTTCCGGCCTCTTGTCTGGTGGCACCGGTGGTGTGGGAGCTGGACGTGGACATCGAGCGGGCGTTACGTACAGAGCCCACTCGTCCCCAGTGTCCAGCTGGGCGTCTGTACATTCTGTCTGCTGTCTGCGACCGTTTGATCTATTGGGCCCACATGCCACCCTCCTCTGGTCATCCTGGCAACGGTCGGACAGTGCGTTGTCTTAGTGGGAAGTACTGGTGGTCCACCTTGGCCAAGGATGTGAGGGTTTGTTTCCTCCTGCTCGGTGTACGCCCAGTGCAAGGCCCCTAGGCACCTGCCCAGAGGGAAGTTACAGCCCTTACCTGTTCCACAACGGCCATGGTCGCACCTATCGGTGGATTTCCTCGCGGATCTTCCTCCCTCACAGGGTAACACCACGATCCTGGTCGTTGTGGATTGGTTCTTCAAGTCCTGCCGTCTCCTTCCTTTGCCCGGTCTCCCTACGGCAATACAGACTGTGGAGGCCCTGTTTACACACGTCTTCCGGCACTACGGGGTATAGTGTCTGATCGAGGTCCCCAGTTCACGTCAAGGGTCTGGAGGGCGTTCATGGAACGTCTGGGGTCTCTGTCAGCCTTACCTCGGGTTTTCACCCCGAGAGTAATGGGCAGGTGGATAGAGTAAACCAGGATGTGGGTAGGTTTCTGCGGTCTTACTTCCAGGACCGGCCGGGGGAGTGGATGGCGTTCATTCCCTGGGCAGAGATGGCCCAAAACTCGCTCCGCCACTCATCCACTAACCTTTCTCCCTTCCAGTGCATACTGGGGTATCAGCCGGCTCTGGCACCTAGGCATCAGAGCCAGATCTAGGCTCCTGCGGTGGACGAATGGTTTAAGCGCTCGGAGGAGACCTGGGACACCACTCATGTGCACCTGCAACGGGCTGTGAGGCGTCAGAATACGAGCGCCGATCGCCACCACAGTGAGGCCCCGGTGTTCGCACCGTGGGACCGGGTCTGGCTCTTGACCCGAAACCTGCCCCTGCGCCTGCCCTGCCGGAAGCTGGGCCCGCGGTTTGTGGGGCCATTCAAAGAGGAGAACGAGGTTTGCTACAGGTTACAGCTTCCCCCAGATTACCGTATTAACCCCTTGTTCCATGTGTCTCTCCTTAGGCCGGTGGTGGCTGGTCCACTCCAGGAGTCTGAGGTGCGGGAGGTTCCTCCGCCCCTTCTGGATATCGAGGGGGCCCCGGCGTATGCTCTTCGAGCCATACTGGACTCGAGGCGTCGGACGAGGGGCCTTCAGTAGGGGTACGGTCCGGAGGAGAGATGCTGGGTGCTGGTGGAGGACATTTTGGACCCTTCATTGCTGCGGGAGTTCCACCGTCTCCATCCGGATTGCCCTGTGCCTCGTCCTCTGGGTCGCCCCCGAGGTCGGTGTTGACCCACTGCTGGAGCCGCTCGTCGGGGAGGGGGGGGGGGGTACTGTCACGACTCCCGCCGAAGTCGGTCCCTCTCCTTGTTCGAGCGGCGTTCGGCGATCAACGTCACCATCCTTCTATCCATTGCCTGCCCACTTTTCAATTTCCATTTGTTTTGTCTTTGTTTTGAACACCTGGTTTCAATTCCCCAATTACATGTTCAATATTTAACCCTCTGTTTTCCCCATGGTTTTTGTGCGTGTTTGTTTTATGTATTTTGGTCCTATTGTGTGGGCTTGGTATTACTACATGTATTTGGTAATATACTTCCGGCGCCAACAGAGATGGCCGCCTCGCTTCGCATTCCTAGGAAACTATGCAGAATTTAGTTTTTTTACGTGTTATTTCTTACATTGGTACCCTAGGTAATCTTACGTTTTATTAAATACAGTCGGGAGGAACTATTGGATATAAGAGCAACGTCAACTCACCATCATTACGATCAGGAATACGACTTTCCCGAAGCAGATCCTCTGTTTTGCCCACCACCAGGACAATGGATCGGATCCCAGCCGGCGAACCAAACCAACGTCGCCGTAAAAGGGGCAAATGAAGCGGTCTTCTGGTCAGGCTCCATAGAAAGGGCACATCGCGCACCACTCCCGAGCATACTACTCGCCAATGTCCAGTCTCTTGACAACAAGGTAGGAGAAATCCGAGCAAGGGTAGCATTCCAGAAAGACATAAGAGACTGTAATGTTCTTTGCTTCACGGAAACATGGCTCACTCGAGACACGCTATCGGAGTCGGTACAGCCAGCTGGTTTCTTCACGCATCGCGCCGACAGACACAACCATCTTTCTGGTAAGAAGAAGGGCGGGGGGGGGGTGCTTTCTGATTAACGAGACGTGGTGTGATCATAACAACATACAGGAACTCAAGTCCTTCTGTTCACCTGACTTAGAATTCCTCACAATCAAAAGTCGACTGCATTATCTACCAAGAGAATTCTCTCGTTCTCGATTATATTCACAGCCGCATATATTCCCCCCCAAGCAGAGTCATCGATGGCCCTGAACAAACTTAATTTGACATTTGACTATGTAAACTGGAAACCACATATCCTGTGGCTGCATTCATTGTAGCTGGGAGTTTTAACAAGGCTAATCTGAAAAAAAGACTCCCTAAATTCTATCAGCATATCAATTGTGCAACTAGGGCTGGTAAAACCCTGTATCATTGTTATTCTAACTTCCGCGACGCATATAAGGCCCTCCCCCGCACTCCTTTTGTAGAAGCTGCCCAAGACTCCATTATGTTGCTTCCAGCCTATAGACAGAAACTAAAACAGGAAGCTCCCGCGCATAGGTCTGTTCAACGCTGGTCCGACCAATCTGATTCCACGCTTCAAGATTTCTTCCATCACGTGGACTGGGATATGTTCCACATTGCGTCAAACAACAACATTGACGAATACGCTGATTCGGTGAGTGAGGTTATTAGCAAGATCATCGGTGATGTTATACCCACAGCAACTATTAAAACATTCCCAATCCAGAAACTGTGGATTGATGGCAGTATTCGCACGAAACTGAAAGCGTGAACCACTGCTTTAAATCAGGGCAAGGTGACCGGAAACATGACCGAATACAAACAGTGTAGCTATTCCCTCCGCAAGGCAATCAAACAAGCTAAGTGTCAGTATGGAGACGAAGTAGAGTCGCAATTCAACGGCTCAGACACAAGAGGTATGTGGCAGGGTCTACAGTCAATCACGGATTACAAAAAGAAAACCAGCCCCGTCACGGACCAGGATGACTTCTCTGCACCAGCTACACCCAGACCTTTTACAATAGGGGTGAACTGGGGTATCATATGAAACATTCCGTGCTGATCTGTCACTCAGCACTGATTTGTCCTGGGGTCATACACTCACAGTAGGAGGAGTGTGTCCATTATGGTTAGGGTTAATTTAACACAGACACTGTGTCTGTGTGTATGGCCATGTATCATAGGGCTGTGTTGAGGGTATTTAGCATGGCAGGGAAATATGAGAAGTCTCAGCTTCTGTGTGACACACACACACATACACACAGACACAGACACACACACACACACACACACACACACACACACACACACACACACACACACACACACACACACACTATCCACTCACTGTTGTTGCAGGAGTTCTTGTCGGGCAGGGAGTACCCCAGGTTGGCCATCTCCTGTTTGGCCTGGATGGAGGCCTTCCACTGGGCCTCGGGGAGGTCCACAGCCAGCTCATGGATACTACTGGAGTGGAGTATCTGTGTGGTGGCATAGGGGGTGGCTCCCTGGGAGCCCTGGCTGGGGCTGTTGTAGTTAGCCTTGGTCGTGAAGTCTATACTGCTATAGATGGCTCCATCAGAGAGCATGGTGCCCGTCTTATCCCCATTACTACTGGTGTCTGGAGGAGACACAGGGAGAGAGAATAGGGGTCAGTTTAGAAGGCTGTGGTGTGCGCTTCAATGACAAATACTGTATTCACATCAACTATAAACCCATTGTATTTTAATAAAAGGTAGAAAGGTAAAGTGATGTTGAGTAATTGATGAACAAGGCTGCATTACAGAGCAGGAGTGGAGAGGTGTCTAACTATGCATCAGGACAGACTGTCCCTGGGGTGTGAGGGGATTACCCTGAGCAGCTCAACACTTTGACATTAGCTCAGCTCTTAACATCCAGTTAAACACATTCATCTCATTGAAAAATCCATCCCCACTTATTCATGCATACTAATTCCAGCCACTGACTCCTAACCCTGCCCCCCCCCCTCTCTCAATTCAATGTCAATTTATGTGCTTTATTGACATGGAACACATGTTAACATTGCTAAAGCAAGTGAAGTAGATAAAACAAAAGAGAAAATAAACAATAAAAATGAACAGTAAACATTACACTCACAAAAGTTCCAAAAGAATAAAGACATTTCAAATGTCATATTATGTGTAAATAGTACAAAAGGGAAAATAAATAACATTGTGTATTTACAATGGTGTTTGTTCTTCACTGGGTGACCTTTTCTTGTGGCAACAGGTCACACATGTTGCTGCTGT
Organism: Oncorhynchus mykiss; assembly: GCF_057628025.1. Lineage (NCBI taxonomy): Eukaryota > Metazoa > Chordata > Actinopteri > Salmoniformes > Salmonidae > Oncorhynchus > Oncorhynchus mykiss. Next base: position 35,123,002 of record NC_143048.1, read on the forward strand.
GATGGAACACTGTGGTATTTCACCCAGTAGATATGGGAGTTTATCAAAATTAGGTTTGTTTTCTAATTCTATGTGGGTCTGTGTAATCTGATGGAAATATGTGTCACTAATATGGTCATACATTTGCCAGGAGGTTAGGAAGTGCAGCTCAGTTTCAACCTAATTTTTTGGGCAGTGTGCACATAGTCTGTCTTCTCTTGAGAGCCAGGTCTGCCTACGGCAGCCTTTCTCAATAGCAAGGTTTTTCTCACGAACGCTGGCACCTAGTCAAAACTGGGTTTCCTATCTCTCCTATCTCTTTTGTCCTATCTCTCCATCTCTTCTCTCTCACCTATTTCTCTCTCTCCTCTCTCTCCTTTCTCTCTCTTTCTCTCCTCTCCTCTCTCTCAGTTCTTTCCACTCTTTTCTCTCTGCTCTCCCCCAGTCTAGTACATATACAGGCCCATAGAGACTATACTGTTGGACAGGCCCTGATATCTCACCTCCTCGTCCAAAGTTACTAAGGTCATTGGGTCCACCGGAGCCACTGTTGACAGGCAGGCTGGTTGCAGGCCAGGAGTCAGCCAGCCACGGGTAGCCTGGATCACCGGCATTCAGCAGGCCTGGTCGGCTAGGAGGAAACACAGGGTTGTTCGATATGGAAAATATTCATAGTGTAGTTAGGAATGGTAATAGGTTATAGTTTTCTATGAATACTATACATCTTGGAATAAATCTCTGTTTAGTTTTATAAACGAAAGTCAACCCTCACACTCTATCAAATATGTACCGTATATTTTAGAATTCTGTAAGAATTTCATGTTTCCTGACTAGATTGAGAAATAATGAATTAAAACATGACAGGGAATCAGCAGGGAGCCAATATGAAGAAATAAGTTCCAACATATGTTCTAATGTTAGCGTGTGTGTGTGTGGGGGGGGGGGGTTAAGCCTGCAGTACTAATGAGATCATTCAAAGGCAGGATGTATGTGCAGCATGTGCCTCTCCCTTAAAGTTGGATTTCCTTCAGGCAACGCTGCTCTGTATCTTTCCTTTCTCTTGTTGTGTCTTTGTCTCACTCTGACTCACACACATTAATACACACACACACATTAATACACACACACACATTAATACACACGCATGCATTAATACACACACACACATTAATACACACACACACATTAATACACACACACATTAATACACACGCATGCATTAATACACACACACACATTAATACACACACACACATTAATACACACACATGCATTAATACACATACACGCATTAATACACACACACACATTAATACACACACACACACACACACATTAATACACATACACACAAACACATTAATACACACACACACAAATACATTAATACACTCACACACATTAATACACACACACATTAATACACATACATGCATTAATACACATACACACATTAATACACACACACACATTAATGCACACACACACATTAATACACACACACACACACACATTAATACACACACACATGCATTAATACACATACAAACACATTAATACACGCACACATTAATACACACACACATTAATAGACACACATTAATACACACACACACACACACATTATTACACACACACACATTATTACACACACATGCATTAATACACACACACATTAATACACACACATGCATTAATACACCCCCCCCCCCCCCCAACTTGTGGGCTGCAGCCTGTGGATGGATGGATGGATGTATGGATGGGGCCTGGCTCCATTTAACAGGTGTTGGGAGTCACTCCCACAGGTGTGGGGGCCATAAAAATCTCCCAATAGGACTTGAACCTGTCACGGGTGACTGCTGGGAGGCCATTAGGGCCACTTTACTGTACAGTCACGTCTCAGCCTCGTTACCACGGGCAACACAGACGGAGCTACTGTAGATGAGAGATGAGAGATGGAGCTAAAATGCCTTTGTTTGTGTGTCAGTTCGTTGGTACCACACTAGTTTCCAATGGCTGAACCATAGAGATGGATTCATATTTCATACTGTGTGTACTGTAGTCTAGAAATGTATCAATGTGTTATTTTCCTGTCCAAGGTAAAGAGAGGATGTAAAAGCAGTGCTGTGTGTCTACAGACAGAGGCATCTGGCAGAGTGTGGAATGAGAGGTTGAACTGAGCTTTTCATCGTTCTGTTCAAGGTCTCCACAGCAGCAGCAGCAGCAAGCCTTTCTTCTCTTATCCCTGAGAAATAGCTGGCTGCCGCGGTCTGTCAAACAGGCAGTATCATGTGATCAACCGGATGGCTTCTGCTAAAGGGAACATGGCACAAGAACACCTCACTGCTAGTGCCCTGCAGTCTCTATCCCTGTCTCAGACACGCTCAGTGCTACATCCTAGTACCCTTTAAAGCCGCGGTGTGCCTCCTGCCTAACCGGACTTTTGTCTCTGCTTCAGTGAGGTAACGTTATGTGCTGGCCCTGGGGAGAGGGGGGGGGGGGGGGGGGAAGAGCCCCAGGACATGGTCAGGTAATGGGCGCTCTGCAGTCAGTCTGTCCCTCAGCCACAGAGCCACAGGTTCTAATGAGAAGAGCTGTTCCATGGAGGGGGACACCAAATGAACTGCAGCGCTGCAGAGACAGGAGGGAGGCGGGAGGCCCTGACAAGCTAAGAGCCCTCGTCGTGGTTCCTGAATGCCAAAACAGGCCCTCGGGGGCGAAGGAGTCATTCATATTGATGGATGTGCATCAGACACTTTTTATAGGGTAATTCATCTCTTCCCCTACCACCTCCCCTTCTGTTTCTCACTGGTACATTCCCCCACTCCGCTCCTTTCTTTCTCTCTCCCCAACCCATCTCTTTCTAAACCCCATTTTATTTTATTCCCCCCCTCCATATACCTCCTGCTTTCACCCCTCCTTTCCTCCCTCGCTCTCAACATCTGTCAGCCTACAGTTTCCTGGCATTTGACAAAGAAAGAGAGAAATGGAGAGGGAGGGCCATGTTCTCTCTTGTCGACTGCAGCTACACTGCACCACGGAATACCTTGTATATAGAGAAGTACTATACTACTGTCCCAGTACCTAACTACAGCCCTACACACCCCTAATAACCATCCACCATGCAGCACGGTGCAGAGACCAGAAAGACCATTTGGAAGACAAGGTGTTGACACTGGAGATGGCTGCCTCGATAATTAGAATAAGAATTATTTATATTGGGAGTATTTGGTATATGGGTTCTATTGGGAGTATTCTGTACTGTATATGGGTTCTATTGGGAGTATTTGGTATATGGGTTCTATTCGGAGTATTTGGTATATGGTTTCTATTGGGATTATTTGGTATATGGGTTCTATTGGGAGTTGTGGTTATATGGGTTCCATTGGGAGTATTTGGTATATGGGTTCCATTGGGAGTATTTGGTATATGGGTTCCATTGGGAGTATTTGGTATATGGGTTCCATTGGGAGTATTTGGTATATGGGTTCCATTGGGAGTATTTGGTATATGGGTTCTATTGGGAGTATTTGGTATATGGGTTCCATTGGGAGTATTTGGTATATGGGTTCCATTGGGAGTATTTGGTATATGGCTTCTATTGGGAGTAGTGGTTATATGGGTTCAATTGGGAGTATTTGGTATATGGGTTCCATTGGGAGTATTTGGTATATGGGTTCCATTGGGAGTATTTGGTATATGGCTTTTATTGGGAGTAGTGGTTATATGGGTTCCATTGGGAGTATTTGGTATATGGCTTCTATTGGGAGTATTTGGTATATGGGTTCTATTGGGAGTAGTGGTTATATGGGTTCTATTGGGAGTATTTGGTATATGGGTTCCATTGGGAGTATTTGGTATATGGGTTCTATTGGGAGTAGTGGTTATATGGGTTCCATTGGGAGTATTTGGTATATGGGTTCCATTGGGAGTATTTTGTATATGGGTTCCATTGGGAGTATTTGGTATATGGGTTCCATTGGGAGTATTTGGTATATGGGTTCCATTGGGAGTATTTGGTATATGGGTTCCATTGGGAGTATTTGGTATATGGGTTCTATTGGGAGTATTTGGTATATGGGTTCCATTGGGAATATTTGGTATATGGGTTCTATTGGGAGTATTTGGTATTTGGGTTCTATTGGGAGTTGTGGTTATATGGGTTCTATTGGGAGTATTTGGTATATGGGTTCTATTGGGAGTATTTGGTATATGGGTTCAATTGGGAGTATTTGGTATATGGGTTCTATTGGGAGTTGTGGTTATATGGGTTCTATCGGGAGTATTTGGTATATGGGTTCCATTGGGAGTATTTGGTATATGGGTTCCATTGGGAGTATTTGGTATATGGGTTCCATTGGGAGTATTTGGTATATGGGTTCCATTGGGAGTATTTGGTATATGGGTTCCATTGGGAGTATTTGGTATATGGGTTCCATTGGGAGTATTTGGTATATGGGTTCCATTGGGAGTATTTGGTATATGGGTTCCATTGGGAGTATTTGGTATATGGGTTCCATTGGGAGTATTTGGTATATGAGTTCTATTGGGAGTATTTGGTATATGGGTTCCATTGGGAGTATTTGGTATATGGTTTCTATTGTGAGTATTTGGTATATGGGTTCCATTGGGAGTATTTGGTGTATGGGTTCTATTGGGAGTATTTGGTATATGGGTTCTATTGGGAGTATTTGGTATATGGGTTCTATTGGGAGTATTTGGTGTATGGGTTCCATTGGGAGTATTTGGTATATGGGTTCCATTGGGAGTATTTGGTATATGGGTTCCATTGGGAGTATTTGGTATATGGGTTCTATTGGGAGTATTTGGTATATGGGTTCCATTGGGAGTATTTGGTATATGGGTTCTATTGGGAGTATTTGGTATATGGGTTCTATTGGGAGTTGTGGTTATATGGGTTCTATTGGGAGTATTTGGTATATGGGTTCTATTGGGAGTATTTGGTATATGGGTTCCATTGGGAGTATTTGGTATATGGGTTCCATTGGGAGTATTTGGTATATGGGTTCTATTGGGAGTATTTGGTATATGGGTTCCATTGGGAGTATTTGGTATATGGGTTCTATTGGGAGTTGGGGTTATATGGGATCTATTGGGATTATTTGGTATATGGGTTCTATTGGGAGTATTTGGTATATGGGTTCCATTGGGAGTATTTGGTATATGGGTTCTATTGGGAGTTGGATTTATATGGGATCTATTGGGAGTATTTGGTATATGGGTTCTATTGGGAGTATTTGGTCTATGGGTTCTATTGGGAGTATTTGGTATATGGGTTCCATTGGGAGTATTTGGTATATGGGTTCTATTGGGAGTATTTGGTATATGGGTTCCATTGGGAGTATTTGGTATATGGGTTCCATTGGGAGTATTTGGTATATGGGTTCCATTGGGAGTATTTGGTATATGGGTTCCATTGGGAGTATTTGGTATATGGGTTCTATTGGGAGTTGTGGTTATATGGCTTCTATTGGGAGTATTTGATATATGGGTTCCATTGGGAGTATTTGGTATATGGGTTCCATTGGGAGTATTTGGTATATGGGTTCCATTGGGAGTATTTGGTATATGGGTTCCATTGGGAGTATTTGGTATATGGGTTCTATTGGGCGTATTTGGTATATGGGTTCTATTGGGAGTATTTGGTATATGGGTTCCATTGGGAGTATTTGGTATATGGGTTCTATTGGGAATATTTGGTATATGGGTTCTATTGGGAATATTTGGTATATGGGTTCCATTGGGAGTATTTGGTATATGGGTTCTATTGGGAGTATTTGGTATATGGGTTCCATTGGGAGTATTTGGTATATGGGTTCTATTGGGAGTATTTGGTATATGGGTTCCATTGGGAGTATTTGGTATATGGGTTCCATTGGGAGTATTTGGTATATGGGTTCTATTGGGAGTATTTGGTATATGGGTTCCATTGGGAGTATTTGGTATATGGGTTCCATTGGGAGTATTTGGTATATGGATTCCATTGGGAATATTTGGTATATGGGTTCCATTGGGAGTATTTGGTATATGGGTTCTATTGGGAGTATTTGGTATATGGGTTCTATTGGGAGTATTTGGTATATGGGTTCCATTGGGAGTATTTGGTATATGGGTTCCATTGGGAGTATTTGGTATATGGGTTCCATTGCGAGTATTTGGTATATGGGTTCTATTGGGAGTATTTGGTATATGGGTTCTATTGGGAGTATTTGGTATATGGATGTTGTGACTGTAGGGTGGGACGGTAATACGTCTTCTGGATCCTTGACAAGTTTACTTTTAATCCTAGTTGAGTTCAGGGATTTATTGCAGCCTTGGCAAAGAAATTATTTTAATTTGTGCTATTTTCCTGTCAGACTTTTTGGCTGTTTGTTGTGAAAGGTAGCAAACCTGAGTAACCACCCAGGATGCCTGACGCGCGACGAGCCATAAACAAGCCAGACCAGAGATATTAATCCCAATGCAACTACATAAATAATATGTGTTCACGCTCCGCATGCCTACTGCTCAATACTACCCCCACTAAAAGCCTGCACATGAAATTACACTTAAGGCATGTTGAAACATGTATTTCCATTTGAGATTTCCATTCATAGAGGATTCTGTCACTTAGCTCCTGAGTCCCGTGATGTAAAGGAATCTCCATAGCAACAGTGTTGGCAGAACCCGTTGGCAGCAGTGCTTAGTCCACTCTCTATAGCTCAGAATCTGCTCTGGCTAAAATATTGATCAGCGCTGAGATAGTTATTACTAGCTACTAATTAGCATCTCTCTAGTGACAGGGTGAGAAGGAATGGGTCCTTATCGCCTTTTATCAATTTCACATGAGCAACCAAAGTCAAGCCATCCAGGTCTACCAATCTGCAGCCTATTCATCTTCCATTAATCATTTATTCTGTGATCGATTAAGTGATTTGTTCAGTCAGGACAATTTGGCAGCAGACAATGAGGAGCTGGGAACAGACGTGACTCCATTTGCTATTGTCTAATTAATGCAATCAACATCCCAGGTAACAAATGAACACATTTCCCTGTGATACTGGGCGGGTCACTCTCACTCTGCAGGGAAAGATGGGGAAGCTGCAACATCTGGGCTTTGATGTGACCACAGGGACCAGGATCAGGGCTTTGATGTGACCAGAGTCACCAGGATTAGGGCTTTGATGTGACCACAGTGACCAGGATCAGGGCTTTGATGTGACCAGAGTGACCAGGATAAGGGCTTTGATGTGACCAGAGTGACCAGGATCAGGGCTTTGATGTGACCACAGTGACCAGGATTAGGGCTTTGATGTGACCAGAGTGACCAGGATCAGGGCTTTGATGTGACCACAGTGACCAGGATTAGGGCTTTGATGTGACCACAGTGACCAGGATCAGGGCTTTGATGTGACCACAGTGACCAGGATCAGGGCTTTGATGTGACCACAGTGACCAGGATCAGGGCTTTGATGTGACCAGGATCAGGGCTTTGATGTGACCACAGTGACCAGGATCAGGGCTTTGATGTGACCACAGCGACCAGGATCAGGGCTTTGATGTGACCACAGTGACCAGGATTAGGGCTTTGATGTGACCACAGTGACCAGGATCAGGGCGTTGATGTGACCAGAGTGACCAGGATCAGGGCTTTGATGTGACCAGAGTGACCAGGATCAGGGCTTTGATGTGACCACAGTGACCAGGATCAGGGCTTTGATGTGACCAGAGTGACCAGGATCAGGGCTTTGATGTGACCACAGAGACCAGGATTAGGGCTTTGATGTGACCACAGTGACCAGGATCAGGGCTTTGATGTGACCATAGTGACCAGGATCAAGGCTTTCTGCTACTGTAGAAGCAGAGCTATCTCCCGACTTAGTGCATCCTACCAATCTGGTGCTGTGTAGAAATGTCTCCCCTACTATTTCCTACCACTCTGGTGCTGTGTAGAAATGTCTCCCCTACTATGTCCTACCACTCTGGTGCTGTGTAGAAATGTCTCCCCTACTATGTCCTACCACTCTGCTGCTGTGTAGAAATGTCTCCCCTACTATGTCCTACCACTCTGGTGCTGTGTAGAAATGTCTCCCCCACTGACTTAAGCTATAGCAAATATAGTGCCACAGATACAGACCCCTCCAATCCCATCCGCCGGGGTGAGAATCAGAACCACTTATGTGGAAAATTGAAGGAAAAACACTACAGCAAAAAATAGATGAGAAAAGACATGGCAAGTGGCGTGGTTAATTCTTTGAGTGCTTGCTGGCGGCTCTCGCAGAAATACACATTATACACACTACACACTATACACACTATCCACACTATCCACACACTATACACAATACACACACTATCCACACTATCCACACTATACACACTGTCCACACTATCCACACTATACACACTATCCACACTACACACACTATCCACACTATACACACTATACACACTATCCACACTATCCACACAATACACACACTATCCACACTATACACACTATACACACTGTCCACACTATCCACACTATACACACTATCCACACTATACACACTATCCACACACTATCCACACTATACACACTATCCACACTATCCACACTATACACACACTATACACACTACACACTATACACACACTATACACAATACACACACTATCCACACTATCCACACTATACACACTGTCCACACTATACACACTATCCACACTATCCACACTATACACACACTAAACACACTAGTCTCACTATCCACACTATCCACACTATCCACACTATACACACTATCCACACTACACACACTATCCACACTATCCACACTATCCACACTATCCACACTATCCACACTATACACACACTATCCACACTATACACACTATCCACACTATACACACTATCCCCACTATACACACTATACACACTATCCACACTATACACACTATACACACTATCCACACTATACACACTATACACACTATCCACACTATACACACTATACACACTACACACACTATCCAAACTATACACACACTATACACTCACTATACACACACACACACACACACACACACACACACACACACACACACACACACACACACACACACACACAAACACAGGCACACACATAAACACACAGACAATATATACACAAATTGAAAAACTAATTAACATACAGATACACAAAGTAGACTAAATACTTGAAAAACACATTCAGACAAACAGACTGAGTGTGATTCTAGTTTAGAATCTCAGACGAAGTGTGTGAGCTCTGTGTGGATTTACCTATTTACTCAGGTGTGATAGATCAGTAGACAGACAGAAGCCCTGGCTTCTCTGGGGAGCCTCCTGAATCCCTACAAAGGCTCAGTAACTAGTGTCATTGAAATGGCCCCACTCTCTGTAACCCCCCCCCCCCCCCCCCCCCCCACACACACACACACACACACACACAAACACACATACACACACACAGGGCGAGCAGGCTGTGTGGGGTGCAGCAGAGGTACCTCCACACCTCTCCCCTGGGTAATTATTTGTACATTATTACATGTGCTCGGATCCCAGTCGCCTTGGCAAAGTGACAGGCAAATTTATCACTCCAGGGGGCTTCTGGGTTGCCGGCAGGGGAAGATAAATGATAAAATAAAAGCACTCTCTGCTTAAATTGTTTCTGCTAATTCTGTTGAGGAGATTTATGAGTCTGTCTATTGATGCGTGAACAGGGATGTGTTAGGAATGTATGTTTGCACACAGGTCTGTGTGCGACGTAAACACGCAGGTAGGGCCTATCAGTTATCTATAGATCCATCAGTCATCTATCAGCGTTAGAGCAGGCTTGCTCAGTGCAGTGAAGACATAATGCATATTTTATGAAGATGAGCCAAGGGCACTATAGTGAAGATGTGTAAAGCCCAGGATAGAGGACAGCACAGCTTTAGATGCAGGTTGTTGATAATAATACCATTGAGATAGCGTAATGTTATAGTCTAATCTCATTCACCTTATTTAACACTTGTGTGGTGTTCGGGTCTGTGGGACCAATTTTCTATGTTTACTAAAATAAACATGATAAAGGGAATTATTTTTTCAACCTGAGATTCATTGGCCTTGAGTGCCCACTATGCACAGCAGGCTGTGTGGGGTGCAGCGGTTACTCAACCAGGGCCGAGCAGGCTGTGTGGGGTGCAGCGGTTACTCAACCAGGGCCGAGCAGGCTGTGTGGGGTGCAGCGGTTACTCAACCAGGGCCGAGCAGGCTGTGTGGGGTGCAGCGGTTACTCAACCAGGGCCGAGCAGGCTGTGTGGGGTGCAGCGGTTACTCAACCAGGGCCGATCAGGCTGTGTGGGGTGCAGTGGTTACTCAACCAGGGCCGAGCAGGTTGTGTGGGGTGCAGCGGTTACTCAACCAGGGCCGAGCAGGCTGTGTGGGGTGCAGCGGTTACTCAACCAGGGCCGAGCAGGCTGTGTGGGGTGCAGCGGTTACTCAACCAGGGCCGATCAGGCTGTGTGGGGTGCAGTGGTTACTCAACCAGGGCCGAGCAGGCTGTGTGGGGTGCAGCGGTTACTCAACCAGGGCCGAGCAGGCTGTGTGGGGTGCAGCGGTTACTCATGTGCAGGACATAAAGTCTTCTTTAGAATTGCCCCTTCAGGCAATACATACCGTCTAAACCCACCAAATATGGAATCAAGATCTGGGCTGCCTGTGATGACTTAGACAAGCTGTTGACTGGCTACAGCTGGCAAAGAAGAATCCTTCGCTGGCCACTTGTGATATTCTTCAAGATCTTGGACATCTCGGCGTACAACGCGTTTGTCATCTGGATGGCATTGAACCAATATTGGAACAGAGGGAAGCTCCAGAGGAGACGGCTCTTTCTCTATGGAGCTGGGCAAGGCACTGGTAAGACTTCCAATCCAGAGGAGGCAACATATCCCCAGGACCCAGCTTCTGCAGCCATCCTGAGGAGGATTCAGGAAGTGGATGTTGGTGCCCCATCCGCCCGACTCACAGAATCAACAACTCCAATACCGGAAGCACGTGTGAGTGATGTTGTTGCATGTGTGTATGTCTGACTCTCCTACCTTGGCCTGCTCTAACTATATATGTGAGTGAGATGTTAGTAAAATTCCTGAACTAAGTGTTTTCATCATTCTAGATTGAAGCCGGTAGCAACAAGAAGAAGCACTATGATGTGTGTGGACCCATGAAGGACAGGAAGACACAGTACACATGCATCAAGTGCAATAAATACATTTGCAACACACACACAGTAAAACTGTGTTTGTTGCGGCTCATTTATCATTTCCATTAAATACAGTATGTAAAATTTGTCCTTCCAAATCGATGTCAGAACGTTCTGTTACATGGAGGTCTTCCTTTGTGGCCTTCTTTCCGTTTTGCGCACATTAGCTGGCTATCTCAAAATACCAAGAAAAAGTCAAATGGCAAGTCTGTGCCACATCCATGGATTATTCAAGAGTGGGAGGACGAAATAAAAAATGGCCACATATCACCAACGAAGACATCGTTAATTATTTTATATTGTCTCTCGGTGTGGATTGGTCAGAGATGAGGAGATACAAAAGTACAGATGAATATAAATACCTCCACAGCAGCAAAGTTAGACGCTTGCTTATTCATTAACTTGAGGATGACAACCTGGTGTTCCTCAAAGCGGATGTCCAGCCAAGTCAAAGCAAAACACACCATCATTCTGCCTGGATTCTTGTATCTTCAGTCAGCACGGTGGAGACTGCAGGGTGTTCTTGTGTTGCAAGGCAGGGGAAGTCTTGTAGTCATTAAGCTGTAATACTATGGAAGGTAGCTAGCTAGCTGGCTTTTTCTTTATCATAACTTTGACATAACCTTTTTATGACTGATATGTTTGATGTTAGCTAGTTACTTAGCTAGCTGGCTAATTGTGATGATACCATATCACTGACCAGAACTGATAACGTTAACTAGTACAGCATGCCCATGTGATTCTTGGTTTCAACGACTCATTGTGTAGTATATCAGCCTAATCTCGAATGGCAATGAGGTAGGTACAGAATCATGGTGAGTTTTACAATCAAATAGGAAATGACCAACACAACCTAAACCTACTAGTTAAAAGGGAACTGTGTAAAATAGTAAACTGTGAATACCATGTAAACTAGTGTGCTGTACTGTAATTGACTATTCTAACAGTAGTGTTTTGTTGGCGGTGCAGAATGCTGTGTATGGAGGATTGACAGGGGTGTTCTGTACAGATTAACATTGCCAATGGAACTCTGCGACACAGCGGAATTTATCTCCAAAAAGGTTTAGCGAGATCTGTTTCAAACATCACAAACAAAGTGAAGAGTTCTCTGACAGCACCCGGCCACATCTCCATCTCTACATCCAAATCCTGCGTACCACTCCCACAATGCACTTAAGAAGAGTTTGGAAGGGGCCACGGTTTGAGTAGGGAGCTTTCTGCACAAGTACATCAAAGCTAAACCAAACAGTCATCAAATCCATCCGCAGCAGCACAGCTACATCAGCCTCATGGTGAACACGGCATGAACCATGCAGTGTCAGAAACGCTTGTCATTTTATGACATTTATGTTAAGCTGGAGGAGTATAAATGAGCCAGCTTGGAGGACTTCACTAATCCACAGAGTGCCTCCCAATAGTGGTATGACGCTCGTAAACTTCCCACCACTGCTAGCTCAGCAAAGAATTTTTCCTGTGCACATCTCAACATATCCCGACAACTTTGTGCTGGAGCATTTCTCCCCCCGGTTCCATGGGAACTCAGCAACCACATATGGCAAGGAGAATGAGCAGGTGGCCTACAATGTGGCTGGAGAGTAGAGGCACAGTAGTGAGTGTCAAGGAGACATGTCTTTCTGCAAGCCCAGACGGAGTGTTAAACTCTCAAGAACTTCTAGAAATCAAATGTCCTGTTCTGAGTAAGAAGTGTGAGTCTCTGACTGAACTGTTCTCTGGCAAACTCATTGATGTGAAGCTGGCGGATGGGGTTCCTCAGCGGAAACCTAATGGAACCCGTGGGTACTACATGCAGATGCAAATGGGCATGCTCTGCACAGGACTGAAGAGATGCAAACTGCTGATCTAGGGTCTATCCGAGCAGGTGGTTATTGATGTGAATTTTGATGTGAAGTTCTGTGCTGATGTTATCCCTAAACTGAAGGCATTTTATTTCACACATATGCTGCCAAGGATAGTAGACGAGTTCCAGTCAGGTAGACTAACTCTGTGCTCCAAATATGTTAATCTATGTGGTATCAAGGCTCGGGCCTAATAACTTGTGTTTTGAAATAGTTGTGCCTTGTAAAGCTCTCTCTGTCAGCTCTACCTTATTATCTAAGCATAACTCTTAATTGGCGTGTTTTTTATTTGTCTTGCCTTGTACAGCTCTCTTCATACATGTTTATCTAATGCCTACAGATAACTCCTTATGATTTATTCATATTTTAATTGTACCTTGTATGGCTCTTAATTTTCATATGGCACTTCATGAACTTACCTAAGCATACCATAACTCATCTTGCACTTGGCAAATTATGGTGTTAATGAAACCACTATGAAATTCCACTTACTTGACATTTTCTTTGATACTTAACATTTTGAAATGAAGGACGAGGAGGCATGTCTAAGGGTTTCAAATGTCTTTTCAGTTTGATTCTGGGTTTGATTTTCAGTGTGGCACTTGATAAACAGTCTTCCCTCTTGGTCTGCAAGAGACATTTTGATGTTGATTTTTAAAATGTTTAAATAGATTGAAGAAGGCATGATAACAGCACCAATTGGATGCCTGTAATTATCAGGAACAGGCAAAGCTACAGTATATTTAAAATGTATGAACATTAAAATTATTCAGATTAAATAGGAAACTATATATACAGTTGAAGTCGGAAGTTTACATACACCTTAGCCAAATACATTTAAACTCAGTTTTTCACAATTCCTGACATTTAAACCTAGTAAAAATCTGTTTTAGGTCAGTTAGGATCACCACTTTATTTTAAGAATGTGAAATGTGAAACCTATACAGACAATATCTTCATCAAACAACACGGTATCACGATGCATCAGTGACATGGCAGGATATGTTTTGAAACAATTACTGCTTTGCATACAAGCCAGTGAATTATATGTGTTGCAGCTGGATGAGTCAACATACGTCGAGGGCCTGGCACAGCTCTTGGTATATGCCCATTATGTTAATGAGGGGTCAATTAAGGAAGACATCCTCTTCTGCAAACCACTGGAAACCAGGACAACAGGAAATTATATTTTTAAAGTACTGGACAGCTTTGTGACATCAAATAGAGTTTGGTGGTCAAGATGTGTTGGTATCTGTACTGATGGCACAAAAGCCAAGACAGGGAGACATGGTAGAGTGGTAACGCGCGTGCAAGCAGTTGCTCCTGACGCCACTTGGGTACACTGCAGCATGCACCAATAGGCTCTTGCTGCCAAGGGAATGCCTGACAGCTTGAAAGACGTTTTGGACACTACAATGAAAATTGTTAACTTTGCTAAAGCAAGGCCCCTGAACTCTCGTGTATTTTCTGCACTATGCAATGATATGGGCAGTAACCATGTAATGATTTTACAACATACAGAAGTGCGCTGGTTATCAAGGGGCAAAGTATTGATGCATTTTTTTGAATAGAGACGAGCTTAAAGTTTTCTTTACTGACCATAATTTTCACTTGTCTGACCGCTTGCATGATGACAAGTTGCTCATATGACTGCCCTACCTGGATGATGTTTTTCTCACCTGAATGATCTGAATCTAGGATTACAGGGACTCTGCAACTATATTCAATGAGTGGGACAAAATTGAGGCTATGATTAAAAAGTTGGAGCTCTTCTCTCTCTGCATTAACAAGGACAGCACACAGGCCTTTCCATCATTGTATGATGTTTTGTGTGCAAATGAACTCAAGCTTACGAACAATGTCAAATGCGATATAGCGAAGCACCTGAGTGAGTTGGGTGCACAATTACGCAGGTACTTTCCCGAAACGGATGACAAAAACAACTGGATTCGTTATCCCTTTCATCCCCTTCCTCCAGTCCACTTACCCATATCTGAACAAGAGAGCCTCATCAAAATTGCAACAAGCGGTTCTGTGAAAATGTAATTTAATCAAAAGCCACTGACAGATTTCTGGATTGGGCTGCGCTCTTTGCCTTGGCAAACAACGCTTCTTAAGGATCGGCGTTCCATCAACGGGACAGTTGTAAATCATGCAGCGCGTTATATCAAGTTCACAGATTTTAGAGAAACAACAAATGTTGGTACATATAAGTGTCATATCAGCTGAAAGCTTAAATTCTTGTTAAGATAACTGCACTGTCCAATTTACAGTAGCTATTACTGCAAAAAAATGCCATGTTATTGTTTGAGGAGAGAACCTAACAACAAAACACTTTTTTTCACAATGATAGGTTTGATAAATTCATCTCTGAAGGTGAAATGTGTACTTACATTCTGAAATCTTGCTCAGATTTATCCTCCAAAGGGTCCCAGAGATAACATGAAGTGTCGTTTTGTTAGATAAAATCCTTTTTCATATCATAAAAATGTCCAAATAGCACGTGCGATCGATTTGTATTTCCACTCATTCAATTTGCAAAGAAAGGAATCTGTGAAAACCTCACCCTAAACGTTGTTTTAAGGAGTCAAATCACGTTCGTATGAAAAATGGAATATGAATGCGAATGTTTCCTTCACGATTCGCCCAAATGTACCTAGGGACTTGACACCACATGTATTGTTGTTCACTCATTTTTCAAGTTATCTATCTGAAACTTTGCACATACACTACTGACATCTTGTGGACAATATCGGAATTACAACCAGAGTGATGGCTATAACTATGACATTTCTCTTGCATTTCAAAGATGGTGGTAGAAAAATACCAGTTGTTTTTTTTCTTTATATTTTCTTCTACCAGATCTATTGTGTTATATTCTCCTATATTCAATTCACATTTCCACAAACTTCAAAGTGTTTCCTTTCAAATGGTACCAAGAATACACATATCCTTGCTTCAGGGCCTGAGCTACAGGCAGTTAGATTTGGGTATGTCATTTAGGTGCAAATTGTAAAAAAGTGGGCAATCCCTAAGAATTGTTTAAGACACTGCTGCCCTTTGCAACCACATACCTATGTGAGAGTGGATTCTCGGCCCTCACTAGCATGAAAACTAAATACAGGCACAGACTGTGTGTGTGGAAAATTATTTAAGACTGAGACTCCCTCCAATACAACCAAACATTGCAGAGTTATGCCAATCCTTTAAAGCACACCCTTCTCATTAACCTGTGGTGAATTATTCACAATTTTTTATTAACAAATAAAGTTTTATATGTAAGATGGCTAAATAAAGAGCAAAATGATTGATTATTATTACATCATTATTTGTGCCTGGTCCTATAAGAGATCTTTGTCACTTCCCACGAGTCAGGTTGTGACAAAAACTCACGCTCATTCTTATGTTTAATAAATGTATCGTATAGTGTGAGTGTGGCAGGCTTACAATGATGGCAAAAAACAACATTTGAGAGTGCGCTGACCCTGGTGCTAGAGGGGGTACAGCTGGAGGTTGAATGTTTGAAGGGGTACGGGATTATAAAAAGTTTGGGAAACACTGCTGTAGAGTTTTGCTTGAATAATAGTGGCTGTATGACGCCCATCTGGAATGGAGATTTTGTGCTTTCTGAAGAGTATTTTCAGAGCAGTCGATGATGCAAGTGGGTTGGACTGAGGCATTGTGTTCTCGATCGTCTCCCTCGGCAGCCATGGAATGTAGATCCTCATGTGCTCCTCCATTGTGTCATTCCAGTAGGAAAGGATTCTGCTCACTACTCCGTGGGACACAGCAAAGCATTCCGCAAGATCACTGTCATGCCCTGACCATAGAAAGCATTTGTTTCTCTATGGTGTAGTAGGTCAGGGCATGACTAGGGGGTATTCTAGTTTATAATTTCTTTGTTGTGTTCTAGTTTATATTTTCTATGTTGGTGTTTTGTATGATTCCCAATTAGATGCAGCTGGTAATCCTTGTCTCTAATTGGGGATCATATTTAAGTAAATATTTCTCCCACCTGTGTTTGTGGGATATTGTTTTGTGTTTGTGCCTGTGCACCACGTAGTCAGGTTTAGTTGTTCGTTTATTGATTTATTTTTTTTGCTTTAGTTTCACTTCGCCTTGGTCCCGTTCTTACGACAACCGTGACAATCACCCTGGAGTAGATTCAGCTTCAGCTTCAGCTTCATCAAGGTTAACGGTATTTTATCTGTTATATGCATTTTGAAGTAAACCTGGTAGAATTGGTTTGGGTCAATGGCTCTGCACCACCACATTGGGTTTGTTTGTGGCAGGTGGGATTGTTGACTCGTTCTCCTGACACGTAGCTGTGATCAGTAAGTTCTGGAACTTCCCATTGAGTACCAGCATCTATACGCTGCGGTGGCATTGGCACACTGTTGATGTCCTGATGAGATGTTCTGTACTGGAGCATCATAGCGCAGCCACTTCTCAGGGAAAGGATGGTCTTCAGTCGGCCTCTTGTCCACAAAGTGATAGGAACAGTCTGAGGCTCCTCAGAGGAGGAAGGGGAGGACCATCCTCCTCAGTGAATTTCATACATTTTTTAATTGTAAAACATTTAAAAAGCTATCAGTTTTAGATAAAACTATACTAAATATAATCACGTCACCAAATAATTGATTAAAACAGACTAATTTGCAAAGGCCTACAGTCACCTCAACAACACTGTGTAAGGTAGCACCATGGTGTAGCTGGAGGACAGCTAGCTTCCGTCCTCCTCTGGGTACGTTGACCTCAATACAAAACCGAGGAGGCTCATGGTTCTCACCCACTTCCATAGACTTGCACAGTAATTTTGACAACTTCCGGAGGATGTCCTCCAGCCTATCAGAGTTATTGCAGCATGAACTGGCATGTTGTCCAGCCAATCAAAGGATCAGATAATTAATCTAGCAGTGAAAGCATAAGCTACAGCTGTCTGGCACAGCAGTGTATAAAATGTGGTGAGTGGTTGACTCAAAGAGAGAGAAAGACACTAGTTTAACAAATACATTTCTTCCAAAATGAAGGAGAAGAAAGAGTGTCATTTTTTCCACTTTCAGTTTCACACAAATGCAGTTAGCTAGTTCAGCCTACTGAAACACCCTGCTCAGAGCGATGCTATGTTAGCCAGCCTTTCCAACACAACACTAGAACTCTTCCATGTCAAGGTAATCTTTCCGTATTCGATTATAATTTATTGCCACCGTGGCCCGCCGGTGTAACTGCTTACTGTACACTGTAACATTACTGCATGATTGTAGCAGGTTTACCAACACGTTATTCATTAAAAAAATATATATTTAACCTTTTTTTAACTAGGCAAGTCAGTTTACAATGATGGCCTACCGGGGAACAATGGGTTAACTGCCTTGTTCATTGGCAGAACAACATATTTTTACCTTGTCAGCTCGGGGATTCAATTCAGCAACCTTTTGGTTACTGGCAAAACGCTCTAACCACTAGGCTACCTGCTGCTCCACTAGGGTACATGCCGCCCCACTAGGCTACCTGCCGCCCCACTAGGGTACCTGCCACCGCACTAGGGTACCTGCAGCCCCACTAGGCTACCTGCCGCCCCACTAGGCTACCTGCCGCCCCACTAGGGTACCTGCCGCCCCACTAGGGTACCTGCCGCCCCACTAGGCTACCTGCCGCCCCACTAGGGTACCTGCCGCCCCACTAGGGTACCTGCCGCCCCAGTCAGCTAGCAGGGTAGCCTAGTGGTTAGAGCGTTGGACTAGAAGGTTGCAAGTTCAAACCCCCGAGCTGAAAAGGTACAAATCTGTCGTTCTGCCCCTGAACAGGCAGTTAACCCAATGTTCCTAGGCCGTCATTGAAAATAATAATTTGTTATTAACTGACTTGCCTAGTTAAATAAATCTAAAATATAATAAATCTAAAAATGTGTGTAGCGGTTTGGCTTGGAAAGTTTTTTTTACCTGGTCACATACAGCTGATGTGTTGTTCATTGAAGTCCACAAGCGAAGGGAAGAGGTGAGAGGAGGAGAGATGCGAGAAGAAATACCACGTGGCTGCTATGAAAGTGAACTGTGTTTATGCGTGATCAGAGGTGTATTCATACTGCCAAGTCTGTTGAAAATGTTTCTTAAATGGAAGCAAACGGAACAATACATGGACAAACATACCTGGATTTGTCCAATAGAAAATCTTGTTTGCAACTGTTGGTCTAATGATTACACCATATAGCAGCTAGATGCAGGCTGGAGTCTGCAAGGTGGTATTGAATGTCACTGTCTGTTCATGTGTTATTGTCTGTCACCTCGAATTTGTCTCTCAACCTGTGTGCATCTACATTGTAAACTTTAATTCATAGGCTAGGTTGTAGCAATGTGTATAGGGAAAATTAGAGTATCATGTAGTAGCCTAAACCTATTGCTGTTACATTGATCTGGGTCAATTGACTATGAATAAGAGCCATCCAATATTGCTGAAATAATAAATAAGACCATGCTCATGAAAAAATAAATAGTCCTCCCTCATCTTAAATGGCACTGACAGCCACTGGAACACACAGAGCCGGTTTGGTAGTTTCTTCAAGTTCAATGCTTTGAGCCAAAGCCGAAGAGACCCATCGTCCTTAGAGGTGGGTGCAAATCAAAAGGCGCCTCACAACTGCATTCGCTCCTCACAAAAGTCAGGTAGCCAAAACACTCCTGCTACATGAACAGCCTCCGTTAATGCCAGTTATTTTGGCATCCCTTTACCAAACAAAAAAGGCCAGTTTTGTATGAATCCATGTTTGGGGAGTTGTGAGAAGCGATAGCAAGTGAGTTAGCTAGCTAGCTGCGAATTATTGGCCTGAAGAGCTTAACCGGAAGACCCCCACAATAAAACCTAAACAGACCCTGCCCAGATTTCTGTTGAAAATGAGATGAATAGCCTAATGTTATAGTCTAATGTTATAGTCTAATCTTATAGCATAATGTTATAGTCTAATGTTATAATCTAATGTTATAGCATAATGTTACAGTCTAATGTTATAGTCTAATGTTATAGCATTATGTTATAGCATAATATTTGACTGGGTTGCTGGGTGTTAGGGAGTTGGTTTGAAAGCCCTTCAGAATAGAGGTGATGTGTTGTGTATGTTGTGGGTTTTGATTGGCAGACTGATGATAGGTGTGGAGTTGTTCGGCTCTGCGTGTGGACAGAAGGGCTCTCTGTCCCTGATGGAACACTGACGGGAACAACACTCACCTTCCATTGCTCATCAGACCTCCGTCAACACGCTGGAACGTCACTGGGGTCAGAGCGGAGGAGAGGAAAGAGGGGGTGCCAAGACATAAAAAGAACGAGAGAAAAGACAAAGCAATACGTTGAGTTTTCACATAGTTTCAATGACATTGATGACCACATGAAGGCTGTATTACCAACACTAATACCAGTTGAACAGAGAGGGTACTAATGATTTTAGCACCCAATCATTATCAGGAATTCTCATGTGTCCTCCCAATGTCTTCTGCAGCTGACTGGATATTGATGGCTTCACTACGGAATGCAGAGGTCTCAAAGTGTCCATTCTTATCATGGCAATTTGAAAAAGATGCTGTGAATAAGATAGCAGATTGCATTTGTTTGCATAAAGTGACACGTAGTGTATTTCTCCCAAGGACAAGACACTTGATCAGAGCAGAAACTAATTTGATTTAAAAAAAATGTTGGTTTGAGTTATTATCGGATTTGTGATTAGAAAAACAAAATGATTAGAAAAGGCAGAGGGCTCATTAGTCAGGTAGAATTAGATGTGTGGGGGCTGGATGGGAGTGAGTTACAGATCCCTCTAGTAGCAGGGTACTCTGACTAGCATGACTCTCAGAAGCCATGATGTGGCCTGTTCCATTACAGTGATCTATAGATAATAAATACGGGTCTTTGTCAGCAGCTAGTAAAACTTTAGCAGCTCAGAGTTAGAGACCGTTTCATCTCTGCTCAACACGGATGATGACAAGAATACATCAGAAGACTGAGAATGTAAAACTTCAATGGATCACAGGAAATAGAAAGAAAAGAGGTAAAGAAGCCCAGAGTTTTGGAAATCACCCTGTGCAGATGACAGGGGGAGAAGCACAAAAGAGAACCCTGCTTGAGTTGAGGAGCTGATAGTATTTTGGCTCATTTGTTGTCTAGATGGAGATTAAAGGGAGGAGGAGGGCTGAACATTGCTTCTCTCCTCTCCCCCACTCAGGTTTATTTCCCGACAAGCCCAGGCACGGGCTAAATAAAGTCCTCAGAGAAAACAAGAAGAAAGGAGGAGAGGAGATGGGGTTTTCTAAATGAAGGAAGTGGCTTGTGTGTGACACAGAAAGGGGCTGCTGGTAGGATAACCTCTCCACTGTGTCATCAACCACTACCGATTCAACCAACCAAAACATCTTTACCATAATCATTCTTGAACGGTACATGAGCATGTTGCAGTATGACAGTAAAACAAACCACAACACAGGATAATGAACTAAACCTTTACTGTTCTTTTGCTTCAATCATACCGCACTGGTTAATTTGCATTCATCTTTGACAACTACTCTATAGCTACTTCTCTTTGTTCCACTACCAATAAACTATTCTCTTTCTCTCTCTCTCCATTTACTAGGAGAAGGAGAAGAGGAGGGAGAAGGGAATACGGAGGCTGATACTGTGCTCTGCCGTGGGGAGGCCTCTGATGTCCATATCTGTGCTCAGACACATTTCTGCTCTGCTGTGGAGGACTTTAATGTTAGCCAGCCTGATGTGGCTGTGCCCAGATAAGCACTTTCTCCAATATGAATACAGATTAATCCCCTTTAATAACCATTAAAGGGGGAGGACATAATCAGCATATACAAATTCCATCAAATCTTCTTCCCTGCTGGCCGCGTGCCTCCACAAACCCGTGATTTACTCTCCTGTATGACTGCTTTACTGTAGGAGACAGACGGGAGGACACTGTGTGGGCATCACCTCATCTCCTAGCTCCTAGCTAGCGAACACCCTAAAATGACAAACCACTAAAATACAACCACCATCATTTTCATATTAAATCTATCTAAACCAGTTCTATTCGTCCCTTTTAGTCCTTGACTCAAATGTCATCTTCCAGTGGACACCACCCTGATCCTCTAGCCTCAGTGCAGTGTGCTTACAATCGAATACACACACACACATACACTCTTCAGTTTCACTAGAACGTTTGAGTGGATCACTTATCTCCCAGCGGCCAGAGCACCAGGTGAGAATAGGGAGATCGGGGAGAGAAGCAGGTGTCACACCCTGATCTGTTTCACCTGTCCTTGTGATTGTCTCCACCCCCCCCCCAGGTGTCGCTTATTATCCCCGGTGTAGTTATCCCTGTGTTTCTCTGTACCAGTTTGTCTTGTTTGCCAAGTCAATCAGCATTTTTCCTTTTGGTTCTAGCCCTCCTGGTTTCGACCCTTGCCTGTCCTGACTCCGAACCCACCTGCCTGACCATTCTACCTGTTCTGTCTTCAAGCCTGCCTATCCTTTTGTACTGTTTCGACTCGGATCTGGTTACTGAACCCCTTGCCTGGCCTGACCTCTAGACTGCCCTTCGTCTGGTACTGTTTTGGACTCTCACCTGTCCCTGACCTACCTCTTGCCTACCCCTTGGATTAATACATATCGGAGCTCAACCATCTGCTTCCTGTTTCTGCATTTGGGTCTCGCCTTGTGTCCTTATAGCAGGGGGTGTATCACAGAGAGGATGTGTTGACTGGAGTGACAAGACTACAGCCAGGACCCCCAGCCAGCCTCCCTGCACTGGCCTTATCTCAGTCACACTGCTGGTACTGGACCAGTAGAAAGGAACCCCAGTCTGAGGGACTAATTTAATCTGTAATGGACTATGTTGTCCTCCATTCTCCATCCCATCCCTCTCTCTCTCCAGGAGAGTACACTGAGCAGACAGAGGCTTTCCTCTCCTGTATTTACAGTTTATTCCATCGAGAGACAGAGGCTGATTGCTTGCTTACTCAACATTGGTGCCAGTCATGTCCACTTTGGGAGAGCATGTACTGTGAATGCTTTACAATATAGGGATAACATTGTTACAGTTATCAAACTAACTGCAATTAACATATTAGTCCAGGACATATAGAGTAGAGGAGCAACTTAACACTAGGAAGAGGGATAAAGAAAACTACCATCAAAAATACAAACAAGTAGCCATTGAGGATATTTCAGAGGGGGAACATAATCACATATAACTACCAATCAACACCAACACCTGTAGAAAGAGAAGGATCCCTTAAAGCCCAATGTATACATCTCACAGGGACATCAAGAGGGGAGTCAAGCATCTTAAGGAGGAATACCCACTACCATCAAGAGGAGAGACGCAACAGAGATACCAGACAGACGGATGTTCATTGAAACATTGATGGTCAAAACACCCATACATAGACACACAGCAACACAGTACAGTATGACAACCAGGCTGATGACTCAGCTGGGATAGGGACAGTTGTTTGCAGTGCTCAGGCCCTGCCCAATTAAAAATCCAGAACATTTTCAAAGTACGAATTTAGGCAGGAGCTATTTCACATCTCTTCCAGCGGGAGAACAGGTGTGAAATATGGGGTTTTGCCACCTCAAGGTAGGGATTTGATTTGTATTGGGCAAGGCCTGGAGTCTGTCAAACATATATAATGTAGGCAGGAGAGGAGAGGGGAGTTGAGGAGGGACCTGTGGGAGGAGGTGAGGGGGGGGGGGGGGGGGGGGCGGACAAATGAACAGTACCTGCAGGGGTGAAGGTGAAGGACTGAACTGCAAAACAAGAAGACAGAAAAGTTGTGTGTTAAAAGCCTGCAGAGGTGCTGTAAGCAGTGCATTGGGGGGAGCTCTGCACACTGGGGCTGGGGGACAGGGAGGCCAAAGGGGGTCAGAGGAGGGGGCCCATTAACATGACCCAAAAAGCAAGTCAGAAGCCACAGAGATGTAGAGACAGCACCAAAAAGATAACACGACATACACAACATGTAACAAACAGAAATGAAGAACAGGTTACAGCCATTTGACTGACTGTGGCAACATCAGAACTGTTCAGGTTCTAAAGTCAATTTGCTGAAGGAAATAAAAAATACAAACTATTGAGAGAGACAGAACTATTTTTCTTGTACAGTTGATTTAAAGTCCGAAAGCCATTGTTGAATAACATTACATGCATTGCTAATGTGCCATCTACTTCCCACTCTCTAATTAAATAGGCTGGCAGAGGAAGGCTGTCCATGGTGGTTGACTGTCCTGACTGGGGTCGAGCACCCACACTCAGTCTGAAATGTCAGGGTCGGTGTGTAGGAGGATGGATGGACTGGCTCCAGCTCCAGCATGGCTCAGTCCTGAGTGACCGGCCAGACCAGCAGAGTTAGTTATACCAGCGACCCACTCAGGCCATGCCACCCTAGGCTAGTATCAACACCGTGGGAGGATGTGTCAAACATCACAACTTGATTCGCGCCAAGACTCTGCTCTGCTTCAAGATATTCCATCTGAGCCTCACCTTCTCAGACAATAGAAACATCCCCTCACAATAGAGTCAATAAATAAGTATATTTAGCATAGTGATGCTAATGAGGAAGTTTGTTGAGTACTCTGCATTGATGGCAAGAAAACAAGCTCCCAGAGGTAGGGTGTGTATTTGCGCAAGTACAGTACAGTTTGTATGTTGTGTGCAGAATTGGTGTCAGTGTGCACTCTCCAGTCTGCCTGTCTAACCTGCGTAGTTGCTGAGCCCCTTCCTCTTCTTCCTCCTCCAGTACAGCCAGATACTGAAGCCCATGAGGATAACCCAGCAGGCCCCTCCGATCCCAGCTATGAACGCTGGCTGCTTCACCACATCTGTGATCTGCTCCGTGATGCTGTTGTTCCTGTTCCCACTTATGATCACGTCACGGAAGTCCTTACCTGGGGTGGGAGGGACAGGAGGGACAGGGGGGACAGGAGGGACAAGGGGGGACAGGAGGGACAAGGGGACAGGAGGGACAAGGGGGACAGGAGGGACAGGGGGGACAGGAGCGACAGGGGGGACAGGAGCGACAGGAGGGACAGGGGGGACAGGGGGGACAGGAGGGACAAGGGGGGACAGGAGGGACAGGGGGGGAAGGAGGGACAGGGGGGACAAGGGGGGGCATGGGGGACAGGAGGGACAGGGGGGACAAGGGGGGACAGGAGGGACAGGGGGGACCAGTGTGAGGGTGTGTTTGCCAGGTTGACTGTTTAAAAAACAATGCTGAAAAAGTATTCAGCATTGTAATAAACCATTTTGTAATAAACCATGTTGTCCCCCCCACATATTCACTAAGAGCTCAATTCTACCTCAAGATATGCCTTCGACCTCAACAGGAAAATGTGAATTCTATGCACAGACTTGTAGTTAGGATTGGGCTCCAGGTATAGAGCAGTAGATACGATAAGATACAGAGGCAATACCAGAGTCTTGTCAATTGCAGCTAACATATTGACTGAGAGAGTAGAACATGGGTGTGCAGACAGAGAGAGGTGAGGGAGGCGAAATCCTAAAAGCTGATGACAACCCCTCAGGTGATCCTGCTGTTTGCTTAGCTCAGACTCTAATTTTCTTCAGTAAAATAGACCATGTGAGATGAGAGGCCTGTTCCGGATCGATCTTCCAATCGAAGCTCACTCTGACTTGTCTGCCTGACACTATTTCATGGAGTGCAATACGAATTGGTTCTCAGAAGAGCACACATGACAATATATGTGCAATCTTTGGCTTGGACAACTGAGATGGATTATAGGAGTGCCATTGGGGAAATAAGAGTATGCTACAGGCCAAGCCATCAGTTATGGGTGAAATCAGACAATCTGCCCCTGGTCCACATAAATCACACAGAACTACACCACAGCCCGGCAGCTACATATCAAAATAACAGAGGTATGGTTTAAATACAATCAGTCTGACTGATCATTCATGTCACACACTCTCTAATAGTAAATACTTTTGCCCCAATCAGTGATAATATTGAGCATTTTGTGTTCACTGCCTAGAGGCCATGTTAATTGCAGTAATGTTTCATTTATTTTTTATGATATCTGTCAAAAGTGAAATGGGCTTTTCTGTAATTATGGATGAGTAATCAATAGTCCACTTTTACATTCCAACATCATTCTACTGTAAATCTCCCTTTAGCTAACCCCCTACCCCTTCCCCTTCTCTTACCGATGACGATGGGCTGAGGTTCACTCTTGACCCCCACCCCTGCGCTGGTGCTGGCGGCAACCTCCACCCGATACAGCACCCCCACCTGAAGCCCCCCCACAACCACCGACCGGATGGCTGCATCCACCGTCTTATTCACATGGAAGCGTGTCTCATTCCCTAGGCACCAGATCTGAAGAGAGGGAGAGGGAGAGGGAGAGGGACAGAGGAATAGAGCGTCCTGTCACAGTGGCGTCAGGTAGAGTATTATGTTGATTCTGATGGCCTCTCAGTAAGCCAGAGTCATCAGGTTACATCCAGTCTATCTTCTCACAGTAACCTGCCTTGTACTCCTGGATGATGCCGTTCTGGTGGTCTGGAGGAGGGGGGTCCCAGGAGATGCTGATGGAGGTGCTGTTCTGATTGCCCACCATCAAGACTGTAACCTGCAGGGGAGGGGCACTGGGAGCTGGGGTTGAGGGGAGACAGATGAGGGGGGGGGCAGTAGACTGGTCAGGGAAGAGGGATAGCATTCCATTCTCCGATACACACACAACCTCACTCACACACACACACACACACACACACACACACACACACACACACACACACACACACACACGCAAGACACTCATACTCTCTCACACTCATCTTTATTGTGTTGGGAGTGTGTGTAGTTGTTAGCAGGTGGAAGACACAGGTGGCTGTGGGGAGAGCAGCAGCTCATTAGAAGGGGATTTACATGGGGAGAACAGGCAGGTCTGACATGTCCATCTTTAACATTTCACTATGATTTAATATCCCAGTCTTGCTCCTGCTCCAACACAGAGGGATTCACTCACAGAATAGTGCTATTGATTTTCAGAGTAACAGCCAGGCAGAGTCAGACAAGTCTCCTCAGTCAAGCTATGACTCCCACATTGACTCAGCCAGGGTGGCATGTGGGTCAACAGGCTTATAGGATGAGCCGTACAGCAGTGCAGTCATACGTGAGGAAAATATGAAGACATTTATTTTGGGGAGAATTGAAACACGAGGCTAGGTAAACATATTGACTGGTTTCATCGATCAGCCAGGTGGAACTAAAGCCAGTGGGGTAGAGAGCATAGGGGAGGGGGGGGGGGGCTCTAAAGCAAGGAACAGCTCTATAGATGGGGTTTGTACATGGCCTGAGAGACAGAGCCCAGAGCCCACAGCAGACACCAGCCCCTGAGAGACAGGGCCCAGAGCCCACAGCAGACACCAGCCCCTGAGAGACAGGGCCCAGAGCGCACAGCAGACACCAGCCCCTGAGAGACAGGGCCCAGAGCGCACAGCAGACACCAGCCCCTGAGAGACAGGGCCCAGAGCGCACAACAGACACCAGCCCCTGAGAAACAGGGCCCACAGCCCACAGCAGACACCAGCCCCTGAGAGAGAGGGCCCAGAACCCACAGCAGACACCATCCCTTGAGAGACAGGGCCCAGAGCCCATAGCAGACACCAGCCCCTGAGAGACAGGGCCCAGAGCCCACAGCAGACACCAGCCCCTGAGAGAGAGGGCCCAGAACCCACATCAGACACCAGCCCCTGAGAGACAGGGCCCAGTTCCAACAGCAGACACCATCCCCTGAGAGACAGGGCCCAGAGCCCACAGCAGACACCAGCCCCTGGGAGACAGGGCCCAGAGCCCACAGCAGACACCATCCCCTGAGAGACAGGGCCCAGAGCCCACAGCAGACACCGGCCCCTGAGAGACAGTGCCCAGAGCCCACAGCAGACACCAGCCCCTGAGAGACAGGGCCCAGAGCCCACAGCAGACACCAGCCCCTGAGAGACAGGGCCCAGAGCCCACAGCAGACACCAGCCCCTGGGAGACAGGGCCCAGAGCCCACAGCAGACACCATCCCCTGAGAGACAGGGCCCAGAGCCCACAGCAGACACCAGCCCCTGAGAGACAGGGCCCAGAGCCCACAGCAGACACCAGCCCCTGAGAGACAGGGCCCAGAGCCCACTGCAGACACCAGCCCCTGTGAGACAGGGCCCAGAGCCCACAGCAGACACCAGCCCCTGGGAGACAGGGCCCAGAGCCCACAGCAGACACCAGCCCCTGAGAGACAGGGCCCAGAGCCCACAGCAGACACCAGCCCCTGAGAGACAGGGCCCAGAGCCCACAGCAGACACCAGCCCCTGAGAGACAGGGCCCAGAGCCCACAGCAGACACCAGCCCCTGGGAGACAGGGCCCAGAGCCCACAGCAGACACCAGCCCCTGGGAGACAGGGCCCAGAGCCCACAGCAGACACCAGCCCCTGGGAGACAGGGCCCAGATCCCACAGCAGACACCAGCCCCTGAGAGACAGGGCCCAGAGCCCACAGCAGACACCAGCCCCTGAGAGACAGGGCCCAGAGCCCACAGCAGACACCAGCCCCTGAGAGACAGGGCCCAGAGCCCACAGCAGACACCATCCCCTGAGAGACAGGGTCCAGAGCCCACAGCAGACACCAGCCCCTGGGAGACAGGGCCCAGAGCCCACAGCAGACACCAGCCCCTGGGAGACAGGGCCCAGAGCCCACAGCAGACACCAGCCCCTGGGAGACAGGGCCCAGAGCCCACAGCAGACACCAGCCCCTGAGAGACAGGGCCCAGAGCCCACAGCAGACACCATCCCCTGAGAGACAGGGCCCAGAGCCCACAGCAGACACCAGCCCCTGGGAGACAGGGCCCAGAGCCCACAGCAGACACCATCCCCTGAGAGACAGGGCCCAGAGCCCACAGCAGACACCAGCCCCTGAGAGACAGGGCCCAGAGCCCACAGCAGACACCATCCCCTGAGAGACAGGGTCCAGAGCCCACAGCAGACACCAGCCCCTGAGAGACAGGGCCCAGAGCCCACAGCAGACACCAGCCCCTGAGAGACAGGGCCCAGAGCCCACAGCAGACACCAGCCCCTGTGAGACAGGGCCCAGAGCCCACAGCAGACACCAGCCCCTGGGAGACAGGGCCCAGAGCCCACAGCAGACACCAGTCCCTGAGAGACAGGGCCCAGAGCCCACAGCAGACACCAGCCCCTGAGAGACAGGGCCCAGAGCCCACAGCAGACACCAGCCCCTGAGAGACAGGGCCCAGAGCCCACAGCAGACACCAGCCCCTGGGAGACAGGGCCCAGAGCCCACAGCAGACACCAGCCCCTGGGAGACAGGGCCCAGAGCCCACAGCAGACACCAGCCCCTGGGAGACAGGGCCCAGAGCCCACAGCAGACACCAGCCCCTGAGAGACAGGGCCCAGAGCCCATAGCAGACACCAGCCCCTGAGAGACAGGGCCCAGAGCCCACAGCAGACACCAGCCCCTGAGAGACAGGGCCCAGAGCCCACAGCAGACACCATCCCCAGGTTTCATTATTAACCTCACATCGTTGTCATCACATAG
This sequence comes from Oncorhynchus mykiss, assembly GCF_057628025.1. Lineage (NCBI taxonomy): Eukaryota > Metazoa > Chordata > Actinopteri > Salmoniformes > Salmonidae > Oncorhynchus > Oncorhynchus mykiss. The sequence continues at coordinate 35,152,666 of NC_143048.1, forward strand.
AAACTCACTGACCAAGTGTGCGCGCGGGTAAACGAATAACAACGAAGAAAACTGAAAATAAAGTTTAAAAAAAGAATGTATTTCTCATTTCCGCTGCGACTGGCAAGGGAGTCAAACCACGCAGAATGCTGACAGGTCAATTACTCTGAGGCTGCTTCTCTCTCACCATCCCCAGCTAGCCCCCACCCCTTTCCAAAATGGCACGTGTCATGCTGCAGATCAACGCTCATCCCTCACTGGAGTCATACTGGTACACTGACCCCCAAAAGGCCAAGAGAGGACCAGGCATGGAGGAAGAAGACAAACGGCTCCAATGATGAACACCATATTAGAAACCCCCACCAACGGAGCAGCACATCTCCCACCATGCTTAGAGGCCTCCACCACCCTCCGCAGCTGTGTTAGATTACACAAAGGTGACAAAACGCTAAGTAGCAGCAGCCATCAGAGACAATGTCGTTCAAAGTTAACGGTATGAATGATTTAACAGCTTATGAATATGCATATTTGCACTAAACAATACACAGATCTCGTTAGGAACAGTGGCGGCTGCTCTAATATAGCCATTAACCTAGTGATGTATGACTGGCAGGAATGTGACCCTCTGTCTCTATGCACACACACACCCACACGCACACACACCCGCACGCACGCACGCGTACACACACGCACGCGTACACACACACACACACACACACATACACGCACGCACGCGTACACACACGCACGCACACACGCACGCACGCACGCACGCACGCACACACACGCACGCACGCGCACGCACGCGCACACACACGCACACACACACGCACACGCACACACACACACTGCCATCACTCCCATACTAAACAGTGGAGTGCTAATCTGGGCCTCAGAGCTATTGAGATATGCAGTAACTAATTTTCTATGCTGGGAAAAGACAGACAGCAGGCGGTAGATACTGTACTGTTGGCCTCCTACCCACACTGACTACTGATTCTAACTCCCCCCAAGAACCAGGCAGGCTGGCTGGGTGTTTATCATACTAGATGGGCCTCTCTGGTCCCTTCTGAGTCCCTGTCAGTGGACTTCATATCACTGGAATGTGTTCAAGAGTATGTTCTATCCATAGAATGTGTTCTATTTATCATCCCCTTGGCTTGAATGTCTGCCTCCCCTCTCCAGATGGACCAGAGAGAAGAAGAAGAGAGAAACAAAGTGAATGACAGAGGGTAGAGTAATGGTGAGTATTATCCCATCATCCTCCTGGTGGAGATGCTCTGGGGATGTGGATGCTATAATAATGTTTTAAATCACTCTCCATACCCCTATTACCAATAAACTAACTAACTCCACCGGTCTCACAATGTCTGTCCTGTGGTCTCACAGTGTCTGTCTCGTGGACTCACAGTGTCTGTGTCGTGGTCTCACAGTGTCTGTCTCGTGGACTCACAGTGTCTGTGTCATGGTCTCACAGTGTCTGTGTCGTGGTCTCACAGTGTCTGTCTCGTGGTCTCACAGAGTCTGTCCCGTGGTCTCATAGTGTCTGTCTCGTGGTCTCACAGTGTCTGTCCTGTGGTCTCACAGTGTCTGTCCCGTGGTCTCACAGTGTCTGTCCCGTGGTCTCACAGTGTCTGTCCCGTGGTCTCATAGTGTCTGTCTCGCGGTCTCACAGTGTCTGTCCCGTGGTCTCACAGTGTCTGTCCCGTGGTCTCACAGTGTCTGTCCCGTGGTCTCACAGTGTCTGTCCCGTGGTCTCACAGTGTCTGTCTCATGGTCTCACAGTGTCTGTCTCATGGTCTCACAGTGTCTGTCCCGTGGTCTCACAGTGTCTGTCCCGTGGTCTCACAGTGTCTGTCCCGTGGTCTCACAGTGTCTGTCTCATGGTCTCACAGTGTCTGTCTCATGGTCTCACAGTGTCTGTCTCATGGTCTCACAGGAACCTCCAGCACAGTCTCTACCTCTCTCTGTCTGTCTCTGCCTCTCTCTGTCTGTCTCTGCCTCTATCTGTCTGTCTCTGCCTCTCTCTGTCTGTCTCTGCCTCTCTCTGCCTCTGCATGTGACTGGGATGGGTCGACACACACACAGGTTCTGCTGTGACAGAAATAGAAAGAGCTAGATCTCTCAGAGGGCCCAGGCTGCAGACAGAGAAGAGGCAGGGAGTTTTATCAGTGCTGGTAATAGCTGGGATAGGCAGGTGCTGTGTGGCGGTGTGTGTGTGTGTGTGTGTGCGTGTGTGCGCGTGTGTGTGTGTGTGTGTGTGTGTGTGTGTGTGTGTGTGTGTGTGCGTGTGCGTGTGCGTGTGTGTGTGTGTGATTGTGAGTGAGTGTGTGTGTGTGTGTGTGTGTGTGTGTGTGTGTGTGTGTGTGTGTGTGTGTGTGTGTGTGTGTGTGTGTGTTTGTGTGCGTGTGCGTGTGGGTGCGTGCGTGTGTGTGCGTGTGAGATGAAGCAGTCACAGGGTATACATAGCAAACATACAACATACATAATGCTGCAGCATACAGGGGCTGGTCACAGGAGACAGGACCCCTCCACTGAGACTGGGGGAAATAAATGGACCTATCACAGCAGCCGGATCTGAACTGTCTCCTCTCTTCCCAGGGCTGGATGTGGTTGTTTAGGGAAAGGAAGGGAGGGAGGACATAGCCTTGGGCTATCTGTGTGTTTATGTTGGTCATGTTCCCCTGCATGGACTGTACATGTTTGTCTAACCTACTATACACCTTCATCACATGAATAGGTACAGCATGTACAGCTATGGCAATTTCATCTGCCTATTCTTAGTGTAACAGGTAATGATGGGAATCCCAGTTCTACTCCATTAGAAGTGGGAAAGTACGGAGGATCCAACAGGCTGGCCCAAGGCCTGGAGGTATGGATTGTGTGTGTGTGTGTGTGTGTGTGTGTGTGTGTGTGTGTGTGTGTGTGTGTGTGTGTGTGTGTGTGTGTGTGTGTGTGTGTGTGTGTGTGCCTCTCTCTGGCCCTGTCATGTCCTGTCAGAGTCAGGCTGAGGGTGACAGCTTCACTTCCCAGCAGGAAGTGAGCGAGCACTGTGTCCAATAACAGCTCAGCTGCAGGGTGATGGATGAGAAGCGGGCCAACAGAAACAATCATAAACAATCAAGCACAGCAGAAAGGTCAGCATGCTACACAGTGGCAGGACACACACACACACCACACACACACAATACCTCTAAAATGTCACAGCAGGACACAGAGTATTGTGAGCGACATGTATGATATCATGGCAATTGGATGCCCTACAGGGAAACATGTCAAACAGTTATTCTAAATCTGGACGGAGGAAAATGTCCATGAAATAACATGGTGATTTCTTTACCTTCCTCTGTGGTGCGAGCCGACCTGGACTCACTGTCCATGCCCTGGAACTCATTGAAGTAGGGCCGGACCTTGAACTCATAGAGGATGCCTTTCTTGAGGTTGGAGAGGACCACACTGCGCTCTGAGGGGATCTTCACATCCTGGGTCTGCCAGGGTCCTGGGGAAAACAGGCCAGACATCTGCCTGTACAGAACTCTGTAGCCCTGGATAAACTGGGACTGACGGTCCACCTGGGACAGTGACATGGGGAGAAGAGAAGAGAGGGGTTAGCTTCACTTACCTGTTCGAGGTTCCTAGGAAACACACCATTTATTTTCTCAGTTGGGACAAAGTTATGAGGAAATACAACATGTCTTCTCTTCAGGTGGGACAGAGTTATGAGGAAATACAACATGTCTTCTCTTCAGTTGGGACAGAGTTAAGAGGAAATACAACATGTCTTCTCTTCAGGTGGGACAGAGTTAAGAGGAAATACAACATGTCTTCTCTTCAGTTGGGACAGAGTTAAGAGGAAATACAACATGTCTTCTCTTCAGTTGGGACAGAGTTAAGAGGAAATACAACATGTCTTCTCTTCAGTTGGGACAAAGTTAAGAGGAAATACAACATGTCTTCTCTTCAGTTGGGACAGAGTTAAGAGGAAATACAACATGTCTTCTCTTCAGGTGGGACAGAGTTAAGAGGAAATACAACATGTCTTCTCTTCAGGTGGGACAGAGTTAAGAGGAAATACAACATGTCTTCTCTTCAGTTGGGACAGAGTTAAGAGGAAATACAACATGTCTTCTCTTCAGGTGGGACAGAGTTAAGAGGAAATACAACATGTCTTCTCTTCAGTTGGGACAGAGTTAAGAGGAAATACAACATGTCTTCTCTTCAGGTGGGACAGAGTTAAGAGGAAATACAACATGTCTTCTCTTCAGGTGGGACAGAGTTAAGAGGAAATACAACATGTCTTCTCTTCAGTTGGGACAGAGTTAAGAGGAAATACAACATGTCTTCTCTTCAGGTGGGACAGAGTTAAGAGGAAATACAACATGTCTTCTCTTCAGTTGGGACAGAGTTAAGAGGAAATACAACATGTCTTCTCTTCAGGTGGGACAGAGTTAAGAGGAAATACAACATGTCTTCTCTTCAGTTGGGACAGAGTTAAGAGGAAATACAACATGTCTTCTCTTCAGTTGGGACAGAGTTAAGAGGAAATACAACATGTCTTCTCTTCAGTTGGGACAGAGTTAAGAGGAAATACAACATGTCTTCTCTTCAGTTGGGACAGAGTTAAGAGGAAATACAACATGTCTTCTCTTCAGTTGGGACAGAGTTAAGAGGAAATACAACATGTCTTCTCTTCAGGTGGGACAGAGTTAAGAGGAAATACAACATGTCTTCTCTTCAGGTGGGACAGAGTTAAGAGGAAATGCAACATGTCTTCTCTTCAGTTGGGACAGAGTTAAGAGGAAATACAACATGTCTTCTCTTCAGTTGGGACAGAGTTAAGAGGAAATACATGTCTTCTCTTCAGTTGGGACAGAGTTAAGAGGAAATACAACATGTCTTCTCTTCAGGTGGGACAGAGTTAAGAGGAAATACAACATGTCTTCTCTTCAGGTGGGACAGAGTTAAGAGGAAATACAACATGTCTTCTCTTCAGGTGGGACAGAGTTAAGAGGAAATAGCTAAAGATCATGACCATAGGTGTGCAGCACAGTAGTCAAACACCAGAGTACATAAAACAATGCTGTTCAACAGATGTACTTGTTTCTCCCCAAGATCACATCGTGCCACTTTAGAGGCTGTTCCAGTTGTAATGGGCATTTTATCATCAGAGCTGACACAATTAACTCAATTAGCATCTTTCCTCAGAGAGAGAGAGCGAGAGCAGAGAGAGAGAGCAGAGAGAGAGAGAGCAGAGGAGAGAGAGAGAGAGAGAGAGAGAGCAGAGGAGAGAGAGAGAGAGCAGAGGAGAGCGAGAGAGAGAGGGTAGAGGAGAGAGAGCAGAGAGAGCAGAAGAGAGCAGAGCAGAGGAGAGGAGAGAAAACAGATGAGAGAGCAGAGGAGAGAGAGAGCAGAGGAGAGAGAGAGAGAGAGAGAGAGCAGAGGAGAGGAGAGTAGAGGAGAGGAGAAATCGCAGAGAGAGCAGAGGAGAGAGAGAGAGCAGAGGAGAGAGGGAGCAGAGCAGAGGAGAGAGAGAGAGAGAGAGAGAGAGAGAGAGAGAGAGCAGAGGAGAGAGAGAGAGATAGAGAGAGAGAGAGAGAGAGAGAGAGAGAGAGAGCAACTGAGAGGAGAGAGAGCAGAGGAGAGTAGAGAGAGAGAGAGAGAGAGAGCAGAAGAGAGCAGAGGAGAGGAGAGAGAACAGATGAGAGAGCAGAGGAGAGAGAGAGAGCAGAGGAGAGAGAGAGAGAGAGAGAGAGCAGAAGAGAGGAGAGAGAACAGAGGAGAGGAGAGAGAGAGAGCGAGAGTAGAGGAGAACGAGGCTAAGAGAGAGAGACAGAGAAAGAGACAGAGAAAGAGAGAGAGACAGAGAAAGAGCAGAGGAGAGAGAGAGATAGAGCAGCATGGCATTATCTCCCTCTCTCTCAGCACACTGGGCACACAGCACCCAGGTCCTGCATAAAAAGGCTTTCAGGAGCACAGCTATCAAAGTCATACATATGCATGTCTCGTTTGTATTGTAAATACCAACTAGTGAAACCTAAGGCAGGGTCCGACAAGGCCTAGAACAAACGTGTGAGTGTGAAACGATTGGTCGGTGATTGTCGTCCAACCCAGAGGAACTCTGGGAGAATACAGAATACAAACCAGGGACAATAAAGACAATTCTGTCCAATTGAGGAGACAGGGAGCCCAGAGGTGAGATGGCGCTCTCCCAGTCGATAAGGGGCCTTGGTTCTAAACTTGGGCCCATTTAGCCAGTGAGAGAAAAGTTCAATTTATAATGAGGAGGAGTGGGCATAACTCCCAGTAATGGCTGGTTAACAGTGGGAGAAATGAGCGGGCCTTTCAACTGGGATATTAAGCAGCTGTTTCAGCCTGTGTAGCCGGAGTAAATAATCAGAATGGATTCTGGACTAGCGTGGTGTGTAACTTTCATTAATGGAATGATTTGGGAGTATAAAAGCCTTTCTGAGGGCGCACTATGTTTACTGAATGGACCCTGATTGATTCGGTGGCGCTGTTCTGTGTTGATTGTACACACACTCATAAAGCAATGTTTAAGTATTGAATTAGCTTTTTAGTCTGGGGGGTGAGAGCTTATTATGGGGTGTCAATAAACATGTCACAGGGAAAACTGCTAAAGTGGTTCATTTAGAAATGAAAGCAGCCACCCCAATGTCACCCAATGACATCATAAATACCAGCTACGGCCTGATTTACTGTAGAACGGAACAACCGGGGCTCGTTAACACAGGACGGAAGAAGAATGTGGAAATAAAGTCACCCTTCAGTAAGAAGAAGAGGGTGCATGTTTAAATGTCATGGTCTAATGTAGAAACAAACTGACTGTAAGTTACTACTGCTGCATACCCTCATACTGTAAGTTACTACTGCTGCATACCCTCGTACTGTAAGTTACTAGTGCTGCACACCCTCGTACTGTAAGTTACTACTGCTGCATACCCTCGTACTGTAAATTACTACTGCTGCATACCCTCGTACTGTAAGTTACTACTGCTGCATACCCTCGTACTGTAAGTTACTACTGCTGCATATACTCGTACTGTAAGTTACTAGTGCTGCACACCCTCGTACTGTAAGTTACTACTGCTGCATACCCTCGTACTGTAAATTACTACTGCTGCATACCCTCGTACTGTAAGTTACTACTGCTGCATATACTCGTACTGTAAGTTACTAGTGCTGCACACCCTCGTACTGTAAGTTACTACTGCTGCATACCCTCGTACTGTAAATTACTACTGCTGCATACCCTCGTACTGTAAGTTACTACTGCTGCATACCCTCGTACTGTAAATTACTACTGCTGCATACCCTCGTACTGTAAGTTACTACTGCTGCATACCCTCGTACTGTAAGTTACTACTGCTGCATACCCTCGTACTGTAAATTACTACTGCTGCATACCCTCGTACTGTACGTTACTACTGCTGCATACCCTCGTACTGTAAGTTAATACTGCTGCATACCCTCATACTGTAAGTGGCATGATTTCTCTCAATGATTCAGCCTCAGTCCAAGTCTAAATTAATTAAACAGTGTCTCTCTGGCACATGTCCGTCCTTATGGCGGGGGTAGACACAGACAGACTGTGCAATGTGTGTGTGTGTGTGTGTGTGTGTGTGTGTTGGGGAGCAGGTTGGTAGGTAAGCTGGTTTGAGCTACACTCCAGAGAGGGAAGACCACAAACATACCAAATATACACAAGTAATGTCAATGTACTTGTTTCTATGCAAAGCGTTTGTCTTACTTCAAAATTAACCAAAGATAGATGCAAGATTGATGAGACCAGATGTCCCTGACACCTCTTTTGATGTTCTCTGCAGCTGAAAGAAACCATTTATCAACTGTTTGATGTTTACTTACTTACGAGCTAGTTATTATACTATTTCAAAGCTGTAGAGTCTCAGGATTTATTTGACTCATATTTCCTTACATGAAAACACCAATAGGAGCCCTGAGGAACACATTGCCAGCTTCAAAGAATCATCATCCCCTTTATATCAACTCTAATGACTTTAGGACTCAAGGTTGTAAAATCAAAGACATACAACAGCCCAGAGCTGGACAGCTTCAGACACTGTTTGAGAATGAGGTTGGTGTAAATTGAAATTGATTTCCCATATTTAATCTTATCTGACAAAATAAAGAAACACACAGACACCTGGCAGAGCTGAATAGCAGTAACTAAGTGCAAAGTCTGCTGAATAGTTATGTCTGTGACAGACAGGTGGATTGTCACATGCACCAAATACAACTGGTGTAGATACCTCTTTGGGGTAGGAGGGACACCTGGCCAACATCCGGTGAAATTGCAGAGCGCAAAATTCAAAATACAAAATTCGTAATATTAAACATTCATGAAAATACAAGTGTAAAGCTACAGTTAAAAGCTTACCTTCTTGTTAATCCAGTCGCTTTGTCAGATTTCAAAAAGGCTTTACGGTGAAAGCATACCATGCGATTATCTGAGGACAGCTCCCCGCATACAAAAGCATTACAAATATTTTCCAAACAAGGCGTCATGAAAGAAAGAAATAGCGATAAAATAAATCACTTACCTTTGAAGATCTTCCTCTGTTTACAATCCAAAGGGTCCCAGCTACATCACAAATGGTAATTTTGTTCAATAAAGTCCTTCTTTATATATCAAAAAAGTCAGTTTAGTTGGCACGCTTGATTCAGTAATTCACCTGTTTCCCTCGTTCAAAATGCATACAAATGAATCCCAAAAGTTACCAATAAACTTCGTCCAAACAAGTCAAACAACGTTCAAATCAATCCTCAGGTACCCTAATATGTAAATAAATTATCAAATTTAAGACGGAGAATAGTATGTTCATTACCAGAGACAAATAACGAAGTGCGCGCCCTCACTGACTACAGCCAAAATGGGAGCCACCTAGAAAAACTACAAATTCTAGCTCATTTAAAAAAAAAACAAGCCTGAAACTCTTTCTAAAGACTGTTGACATCTACTGGAAGCTCTAGGAACTGCAATCTGGGAGGTATTCCCTTGATATCCCCATAGACAGCCATTATAATGAGTGGTGAGCTCATTATGGATTCTCCTCAGGGTTTTGCCTGCTATATCAGTTCTGTTATACTCCCAGACATTATTTTGTGTTTTCTAGCCCCTACCCCGAAGTTAACCAACAATGCAGTTTTAAGAAAATAGAATTATGAAAATATTTGATAAATAAACAATAATGAGGCTATATACAAGGGGTACCTGTACCAAGTCAATGTGTGGGGGTACAGGGTAGTCAAAGGAATAAAGCAATGTTACATGTACTGTAGGTAGGGGTAAAGTGACTATGCATAGAAAATAAACAGCTAGTAGCAACAGTGTAAAAACAAAGGGGCGGGGCGTGTCAATGTAAATAGTCTGGGTGCTCATTTAATTAATAGTTCAGTAGTTTTAGAATTTGTTAAGGAGCCTTTTGGACCTAGACTTGACGCTCCGGTAATGCGGTAGCAGAGTGAACAGTCTATGACTTGGGTGACTGCAGTTTTTGACAATTCTTTGGACCTTCCTCTGACACCGTGTGATAGAAAAATGACAAATTTACCTGGTTTGTTTGATATTAATAGTTAGCCATTAATACTTAACAAATAGGAAGAGATGTGTCTGTTTCATTATGTTTCTGTAAAGAGATGGTTTCCACTTTAGCTTCCAGAAGTTAGTCTGGGCGTAGGTTCAAGGAAATGGGTTGTGCTAGATAGCTTGGGCTGACAATGACTTGGTGATAATTACCTAAAGCTGGCATTCCATAGACAAGATGTGGCGTGTGACCCGAGATAGAGAGAGCCTGGAAGGGTTTAGAACAATGCCTCATTGTCCTGGCATCTGGGAACTAAGACGTATTGGGGTAAATCACCATCTTTTGTAGATAACCAAGGTGGCTTATCGGAGTTGGAACCAGTCTGATTTAGCATTTTTAAGTCCTATATAAGGTCTCTGTTTTATCATTATCATTATATATTCTATTCAAGTGAGAGAGACTTCTGCAAACAATCATCTTTATTCAATATCGATTAATTATTGCAATAATGAAACCGTCGACTCAACAGTCTTGAGGTTGAAAATGTCAGTGAAGACTCTTGCCGGTTGGTCCGCTCATGCTCTGAGTGAATGTCCTGGTAATCCGTCTGGCCCTGTGGCCTTGTGAATGTTGACCTGTTTAAAGGTCTTGCTCACATCGGCTACGGAGAGCGTGATCACACAGTCATCCGGAACAGCCTGTGCACTCATGCATGCTTCAGTGTAACTTCGGGCATTTAGCCTGTCTGGTAGGCTGGTATCACTGGGCAGCTCGTGGCATGGTTTCCCTTTGTAGTCCGTAATAGTTTGCAAGTCCTGTATTGATGATTTTCCGGTTTGATGGTCCATCTGAGGTCACAGCGGGTTTCTTATAAGCATCCGGATTAATGTCCCACTAATTGAAAGTGGCAGCTCTAGCCAATAGCTCAGTGCGGATGTTGCCTGTAATCCATGGCGTCTGGTTGTGATATGTACGTATGGTCACTGTGGGGACGACATCGTTGATGTACTTAATGGTGGAGCCGATGACTGAGGTTGTATACTCCTCAATGGCATTGGATGAATCCCAGAACGTATTCCAGTCTGTGGCAGCAAAAGATTGCTGTAGCATAGCGTCCGCGTCAACTGACCACTTCTGTATTGAGGGAGTCACTGGTACTGGTAAGCAGGAATCAGGAGGATAGAATTATGGTCAGATTTTCCAAATGGTGGTAAATGGTGGTGGTAAATAGATAGTAACATGACTCTATTGTGAGGATCCACCTGTTTATTATCCGTGTCGTCGTTCAGCCACAACTTGGTGAAAAATAAGATATTATGGTTTTTAATGTCACATTGGTAGAGAGTCTCGAACGGAGCTCATCCTGTCTATTCTCCAGTGATTGCACGTTGGCCAATAGAACGAATGGTAGAGGCAGGTTACCCACTCGCTAATGAATTCTCACAAGGTACCCTGATCTCCTCCCCCTGTATTTCCTTATTTTCTTCATGTGAATGATGGGTATTTAGGCATTGTCTGGGAGCAGCATTATATCCTTCATATCAGACTCATTAAAGACCAATCACAGTGTGACACTTACCGTCCAGGTGACCTGAATGGTGGTGGGGCTCAGGACGACCGGGTTGTGAAGACGAACTATGACCTCCCCCAGCTCCTTCTGCACATGTCTGTGGTCCACCCCCTGGGCTGGAGGACTGATGTCTATAGAGAGAGAGAGAAAGAGAGAGAGAGGGAGAGAGTTAGAGAGAGAGTGAGAGAGGGGGAGAGAGAGAGAGTGAGAGAGCGAGAGAGAGAGAGAGAGAGAGAGAGAGAGAGAGAGAGAGAGAGAGTGAGAGAGCGAGAGAGAGAGAGAAAGGAAAGTGTGGAAGAGAGAAATAGAGAGAAAGAAAAAGCGAGAGAGATAAAAAGATAGATTACTTTCAGTTTTCCTACTTCCGTTTTCAAAGCCACGGTTCCTTCCATTCCTTACAATGAGGCCAAGTCAATCATAAGAGGTTTTGTTGAGAGAACGGATGAATAGACCAATCAGACTCCACAAAGGAGTCGACACTCTATGATCGTGACTTCATTTGAAAAGAAGCAACTTCATCTGCATTAGAATGATCTCATTTCAGTTTTAATAAAGAACTCGTTTGGGTTTGAGAAAAGGAAGAGAGACCTTAAGCTCCCTTCTCCTCTCTGCTCTTACTGAGGCCCATCCAGAGAACAACTACCACATCAACGAGTGAACTCTGAACACATGAATGAATGACACTATAAGACTATTTCCCAACACAGTTCACATTTCATTCAGACTTGCATGAGTTTTCAGTTAAAAGCCAATCAAAACCCCCATTGAAATGCAGATTCAGTGTGGTCAAAGAAAATACACAATCATGGCAACTGACATATTTTGGTCCTATTTACTGAGGGAAAATAGATGGGCAAATACAGAACATTATTCACAAGAGGAAACAGTATTTCAAAACAGGCCCAATGAAAACAGCCAATAAAATCATGAATCACAGAGTCGTAATAGAGGACGACAGGCCAAACGCAGTTAAGCAGACATCAATTCATCTTCAGTGACTGCCATTGCCAATAACCATCTCTGTGCATCACAACGAAGCCAACAGCAAATAAAGAGAGATGTACTGCTATTCAAATTGACTCCCTCTCTCCATGCACAACCTTATAGTGGCCTGCAATTGGACAATGTTAAACGAAAGGTTGCAGGGGTATTGCGGTGGACTGGACTTATCAAATAAATGTAATAAGAAGACTGAGGTCTATACGGCACCTTAATCTAATCTTCTTTGAGTTTGGAGGCAGTCATTTTCTCCAGTTATGATCATTAACATAGCAGGGATAGCGCTAACTCACTTAGGCTTTCCAAAAGTAGACATGCTTATTTTACATAATTGCCTGACTGTAGCCTTAATGAGCAGAGCTGAGATGGATAGTTTGACCTCTGGAAGTTGTTGCGGTGACTATCTCGGTAGAACTGTTACAGCCCACACAGTACCGTGCTGAGAGGCCCTGATAACTATCTAACTGGAACACAATGACTTTTTCCCTATCGAAAGCTGCAGCAGTCAATGTGAAGGGGAGGCTAAATTAGAAATGTTATGATAGGAAAAATGATTACCAGAATCTTTAAAGTTCTATCTGAGTATAAGGCCCATACCTTGTGTCCTGACGGGCTCTGACATGGGGCTGGGGTCACTGAGGCCCTGGGTGTTGACCGCCCGTACCATGAACAGGTAGATGGTGTTGGGGCGCAGGCCTTTGACCGTGTACTGCGTGGTCTTCACGTGGTCTGCAACCGTCTGCCAACTGTTGCTCACCGACTGGCTGCAATGGGACAAAAAAAAGGATATCACAAATGTGCTACCACAATAATTAAGAAGCAATACAAAAGTGAAAAAAGGAAATCACTCCGGTTCTTCAACCTACCTGAAGGCTTCGATGACAAAAGAGGAGATGGGCGTGGCCCCAGTCAGGCCGGGCTGCCAGGACAACGAGACACTGTTCTTGGTGACGTCAGTGACGTCGGGTTTGGAGGGAGGGCCAAGGAGCTCGTTGTCATCACGGTTCTTAATGACCATCACACCAGCTTGGTCTGGAGGAGAAAGAGACCAGTAAATATTTGTCACACCCTGATCTGTTTCAAATGTCTTTGTGCTTTTATCCAGCCCCTTCCAGGTGTCGCCCATCTTCCCCATTATCCCCAGTGTATTTATACATGTGTTCTCTGTTTGTCTGTTGCCAGTTCGTTGTGTTCGTCAAGCCTACCAGCGTTTTCCCCTTGCTCCTGTCTGTTTCTAGTTCCTGTTTTGTAGTTTTCCCACTTTTGACCATTCTAACTGCCCTGACCCTGAGCCTCCCTGCCGTTTCTGTTTGTCACACCATCCTGGATAATTGACCTCTGCATTATTGACCTCTGCTTGCCCTGACCCTGAGGCTGAGGCTGCCTGCCGCTCTGTACCTTTCGGACTCTGATCTGGAGCACTGACCTCTGGCTTCCCTTAAGCTGTCGTTTTGCCTGCCCCTTCTTCTAGTAATAAACTGTTGTTACTTCGACATTGTCTGAATCTGGGTCTTCCCTGAAACGTGATACTATTGTTAAATGGGAGGATGAAGAGGAATGGGTAAATAACTATTCCCAGAATGGAATACAGTATGTATGGTATAATGAGCATGTATTTACTAGGTAAAGACATGTTCACTGTGCCATACCTTTGACCTCCAGGAAGGCGCTCCATGATGTCTCTCCACTGGAGCTGGCAGCCACACAGGTGTAGATCCCAGAGTCAGAGAGCTAGGGTAGAACGGATAAACATAGAACATGTGATGGAACCATCCCTGAGGTCACAACAGTGTGTCATGTGATGGGACCATCCCTGAGGTCACAACAGTGTGTCATGTGATGGGACCATCCCTGAGGTCACAACAGTGTGTCATGTGATGGGACCATCCCTGAGGTCACAACAGTGTGTCATGTGATGGGACCATCCCTGAGGTCACAACAGTGTGTCATGTGATGGGACCATCCCTGAGGTCACAACAGTGTGTCATGTGATGGGACCATCCCTGAGGTCACAACAGTGTGTCATGTGATGGGACCATCCCTGAGGTCACAACAGTGTGTCATGTGATGGAACCATCCCTGAGGTCACAACAGTGTGTCATGTGATGGAACCATCCCTGAGGTCACAACAGTGTGTCATGTGATGGGACCATCCCTGAGGTCACAACAGTGTGTCATGTGATGGGACCATCCCTGAGGTCACAACAGTGTGTCATGTGATGGAACCATCCCTGAGGTCACAACAGTGTGTCATGTGATGGGACCATCCCTGAGGTCACAACAGTGTGTCTTGTGAAGGGTCACAACAGTGACTCTTAACGCCTCTTGAAATGCACTGTTGGTTAAGGGCTTGTGAGTAAGCATTTCACGGTAAAGGTCTACACTTGTTGTATTCGGGGCATGTGACAAATAAAGTTTGATTTGATTTGTGTGTCATTGTGAGTGCCTCAAAGTGCTGACGCAAATTTCCTAATGAATTCCATTTTCTCCTCACCCCCCCACCACTTTACCCCCCTCCCGCTATCCCCCCTGTTCCCGCACCACCCCACCAACTGCAACAAAGGCTGGCTAATTCATTTAGGGTGGGCCACTGAAGCCCCCTGGACCGATGACAGCTGGCTTGTCTCTCCATCCCACTCTCTCTAGAATGTTAGTTTTTTGTTGGTTTTTGTCTCTGCTCCTTCCCTCCATTTATTAAATAAAATGTCAGTGGTCGGCAACTTTGTCAAGCTTAATGGATATTCCACCGAGGCCTCGGAGTGGGGAAAGGAGGATGTGAGGATTTTTAATTCAATCTACCCTAAATGTTGTAAATTTGTGTGTGTGTGTGTGTGTGTGTGTGTGTGTGTGTGTGTGTGTGTGTGTGTGTGTGTGTGTGTGTACGTGTGTTGTTTAACTGTTCACTCCTGCAGCTGGAACCTGTCCAGCCCTCTAAAGCAGACTCTTGTAAGAGCCGCCGTGTCACTAAGTGATAGTATCAAACAATTTATTAAAATCAATATTGCCCATTAATCTCTTTAAAGCAAAATGATTCCTCACATCACACTCATGCATGCCTAAGCATGTGACACACCCAGAGGGGAGAGAGAGGAGACGGAGTCCCAGACAGATTTCCATTAAGGGGAATGGATAGAAACAGAGAGGTAGAGAACGAAGGCTGCATACAAGGATTTACACAATAGTACGCAGTATATTTACAGCCCTCATCATATGAACCCCATTACTAGTCTGTGCGTAGTTCTAGCACTGTCAGAACTAGAAGCACAAGGCATTTCGCTACTCGCTTTAACATCTGCTAACCATGTGTATGTGACCAATAAAATTCTATTTGATTTGATTTGATTCTCTTTATGAGTGGACCAGGCTGTGGCTCCAGTGGTTCTCACCCTGAGGCTCCTCATCTGGAGGCTGCCCAGCTCCTGCAGGGACATGCGGGGATCCTTCCCTAGCAGACTGACCCCGTCCTTCAGCCAGCTGATGGAGGGGATGGGGTCTCCTGACGCCTGACACTTTAGCAGGGCCACGCTGTCCACTCCCAGCGTCTGATTGGAAGGACCCTGACGGATTATGGGCGGAGGCCTGTCTGTCAGCACTGGGATAAGGTGAGAGACAGAGTGTTAGAGAGACAGAGAGCCTGTTTGATACAGCAGGAAAACAATTCTGCAGCAACAGATAATGTGAATTATTATGTGGATTATATATTTTTTTAAGGGTTTTTCATAAAAGTCTGACATTTCAAAGTGGAAATTACAAACTTCTGAAGTATTTTTGAAACTCAAATACACTACAAGTAAAACATTTCCTGCACAGGAAAATGATCCTGCAACGGGGGGATCAATTTAAGATCCTACATCTGTAAGCCTTTTAATGGATTTATCATAAAGTGAAAGGATGTGGTAACGGTATCATAAAGCTGGTCTATTTTCTCAGCAGGTCTTGTAATTCCACCACAGGACAATGACGACGCCCTGACTATGCTTCCAGGAAGCAGAGAAAGAATTGCTGAGTATTGTTTTCCAGACTGTCTATTGATGTGGCGTTGGGCTGGAACTGATTTTTCAGTTACAGGCTGAATACCCTTACATTTACACCTTACCCAGGAGTCTGTGGTGGCGTACAGTGGCAAAGGCACTGCCTGTTGACTCAGGGTGGTTCAGATAAATACTCCATCATGTTCAGTGGGGAACACTATCAGAGATCCCCACTGGCACCCAGAACTGAAACTAAAATTTCACTCTCCAGAGAGTAGCAACCCACAGAAATGATCCAAATCAGTCAGAATTGCAATAATGTAACAAACCCTCTGTGAGGAAAATAAAATAATTGGTTTTGTTTTGTTTATCTCAATGCTAATGTTCAATGCTGTTTGGATGAACATATGCTTTTGTAATGTGTGGGAGAATGTCTGTGGGATGTACTGTGAAATAGTGTACATGTCAGAGGTGCTGTATCTGTGAGTTACAGTTACCGTGCCCTGGCTGTTTCTGTGTCAGCTGTGGTGGATACTGTTGAGTCCCCTGGCATTACACAGCACACATTAACTAACAGGTAGGATTAATGATGTCAGACCTGCAGGGGCTAATTAGATAGTCAACTTCGCTAACCTTTCAACACATCACACCCTCTCTCTCTCTCTTCCTCTTTTTCTTTACTATCTCCTTCTTTCACTTTCTCTCCTGCAGGGAAGTCAGAAGGAGGGATGGAATAAACATAAATGCCTTGGTATGGCAGAACCATGAAATGATTATCTTTAGCTGACAGAACCATGGCTTAATTATCTTTAGCTGAGATAACCATGGCTTAATTATCTTTAGCTGACAGAACCATGGCTTAATTATCTTTAGCTGAGAGAACCATGGCTTAATTATCTTTAGCTGAGAGAACCATGGCTTAATTATCTTTAGCTGACAGAACCATGGCTTAATTATCTTTAGCTGAGAGAACCATGGCTTAATTATCTTTAGCTGAGAGAACCATGGCTTAATTATCTTTAGCTGAGAGAACCATGGCTTGATTATCTTTAGCTGAGAGAACCATGGCTTGATTATCTTTAGCTGAGAGAACCATGGCTTAATTATCTTTAGCTGAGATAACCATGGCTTAATTATCTTTAGCTGAGATAACCATGGCTTAATTATCTTTAGCTGAGATAACCATGGCTTAATTATCTTTAGCTGAGATAACCATGGCTTAATTATCTTTAGCTGAGATAACCATGGCTTAATTATCTTTAGCTGAGAGAACCATGGCTTAATTATCTTTAGCTGAGAGAACCATGGCTTAATTATCTTTAGCTGAGAGAACCATGAAATGATTATCTTTAGCTGAGAGAACCATGGCTTAATTATCTTTAGCTGAGAGAACCATGAAATGATTATCTTTAGCTGAGATAACCATGGCTTAATTATATTTAGCTGAGAGAACCATGGCTTAATTATCTTTAGCTGAGATAACCATGGCTTAATTATCTTTAGCTGAGAGAACCATGGCTTAATTATCTTTAGCTGAGATAACCATGGCTTAATTATCTTTAGCTGAGATAACCATGGCTTAATTATCTTTAGCTGAGATAACCATGGCTTAATTATCTTTAGCTGAGAGAACCATGGCTTAATTATCTTTAGCTGAGAGAACCATGGCTTAATTATCTTTAGCTGAGAGAACCATGAAATGATTATCTTTAGCTGAGAGAACCATGGCTTAATTATCTTTAGCTGAGAGAACCATGGCTTAATTATCTTTAGCTGAGAGAACCATGGTTTAATTATCTTTAGCTGAGAGAACCATGGCTTAATTATCTTTAGCTGAGAGAACCATGGTTTAATTATCTTTAGCTGAGAGAACCATGGCATGATTATCTTTAGCTGAGAGAACCATGGTTTGATTATATTTAGCTGAGAGAACCATGGCTTGATTATCTTTAGCTGAGAGAACCATGGCTTAATTATCTTTAGCTGAGAGAACCATGGCATGATTATCTTTAGCTGAGAGAACCATGGTTTGATTATATTTAGCTGAGAGAACCATGGCTTAATTATCTTTAGCTGAGAGAACCATGGCATGATTATCTTTAGCTGAGAGAACCATGGTTTGATTATCTTTAGCTGAGAGAACCATGGTTTGATTATATTTAGCTGAGAGAACCATGGCTTAATTATCTTTAGCTGAGAGAACCATGGCTTAATTATCTTTAGCTGAGATAACCATGGCACAATTATATTTAGCTGAGATAACCATGGCACAATTATATTTAGCTGAGAGAACCATGGCATGATTATCTTTAACTGAGAGAAAAATGGAGAGGAGGTGAATCTACCCCATATGGGCCCTGCTGAATTCATCATTTATTTCTATTTCAGTGATAATATTCCAACCTTTTCCACCACGCTGGAATGCTTTTATCAGAAAAGCTGGTGGTTAAATACATCAACCAAGATTACCATGAGTCTAACCTGCACCCAGAGAGCATTAAAAACAGCCCTATCTGTACATCTAAGGCCTCACTGTTAGTTCTACTTTCCCCATTAACTCACTGAGGGAGTTATCTGCTTGTCACTGTTATCACTTGGCATGATTCAAATGGCCATTATTGGCTCAGATGGAGCCATATGTGTTCCAATGCTTAGACACTGAAACACACCTGGAAGGATTCTGTTATGTGTCTTAATGATTCCGTCTGCTCTGAGTAATGACTCCACAGCATTACATGTTAACATATTATGACAGAAAGTATGATAAAACCCTGGGTGAGTTTGGCTATTCTGGTCCAGCATGAGGGGATGATGAGGATGGTGGTGGATGGATGGCATGATGAAGTGATGGATGCCTGGGAGGAGAGCAGGTGAGTAAGGGGGGGGGGTGGCCTTGACTGTTTGCATCAGGAATTTCTCATTACCGATCTCCTTGAACCCAGCTACTCTGCTGGCCTCCCAGGACACTGAATCACCTGCTCCCAGCAGCAGGGGGTGACCATGACCTCGCCCTAGACAGCCAGCTAGCCCTCCTCCTCCACTCCTCATGTCCTCCCTCCCTCAGCTCTGCCTAACACCCAACTCCCTCACACGTTCCTCCTCTTACACAGTCCAGCCATACACTCCCTTACCTCCCTATACCTACACAGAGGCGTAGATAGACAGACAGTACCACACACCCTTAGAATACAGGATGTGTGTGTGTTCCAACAGACAGTACATACACAGTCAATCTAGTTAGATATTACTGCACTGTTGGAGCTAGAAACACAAGCATTTCGCTACACCCACAATCAAATCAAATGTTATTTGTCACATGCGCCGAATACAACAGGTGTAGACCTTACAGTGAAATGCTTAATTACAAGCCCTTAACCAACAATGCAGTTTTAAGAAAAATAAAACGAACAAAGAATTTAAAGAGCAGCAATAGCAAGGCTATCTGCAGGGGGTACCAATACGTCTACTAGATGTGTACAGTATGTGACAAACAACATTTGATTTGAACACTAGAACATGAGACGAGGAATGTGTCTTAAGGTTATGACCTCTAAAACCCATTTTAGAAAAGCATACTAAGAAACATGGAGTGAGATCACAACAATTCAAAATCCCCTTCTCTTTACAAAATGGTGTCTGACTTGCTTTTCTTCTTTCTCCAGGCTGATCCAGGTTTCTGAACTGCCGTCTATCTATCTTCCCATCTCCACAGCAGACCAGATTACAGGCAGTGGGACTGAGCAGGCTCTCATAAGTCATCCTGGAGACTAACTGCTGTCACTCACTCAATCAATCACTCAGTCCTTGACTCACTGCCTCCCTCAGTCAGATGTTGCCGATCATTATACTGAGACTCAAGGGCAATGCTGTACTCCCTCTCCAGCTAAACTTGAACAAGTTTTTCATTCAATTCTGTCGTAAAAATAAAAAAAATATATATAAAAAAAATGAAATATTGCAAAAGCAAGGTCATGGGCAAGTATAATTTGTAGATATTTCTCCGTCAAAATTCCTGTACATGGTAAAATGAGGTTTCTTTTACGCTACATTTCCCACAGTACTTGGGGATGGGGACGCTCAAGGGCAAAATACACATTAGAGAGTCAACCAGGCAAGGCATGTGCTCTGTTAATTCACTCTGTTAATTCACTCCAAATGAAAGACTCTTTCCTCACTGTTAATTCATGCTTGTGTATTATCTAGTTGGAGTACAGTGAAGGCTGTGTGTCTCACTGTGTGTCTGGCTGTGTGTGTCTGGCTGTGTGCATCTGGCTGTGTGCATCTGGCTGTGTGTCTGGCTGTGTGTGTCTGGCTGTGTGCGTCTGGCTGCGTGCATCTGGCTGCGTGCATCTGGCTGTGTGTCTGGCTGTGTGTGTCTGGCTGTGTGTGTCTGGCTGTGTGTGTCTGGCTGTGTGCGTCTGGCTGTGTGTGTCTGGCTGTGTGTGTCTGGCTGCGTGCATCTGGCTGTGTGTCTGGCTGTGTGCGTCTGGCTGTGTGCGTCTGGCTGTGTGTGTCTGTGTTAATTATGTGTCTGCACAGGTATGTGTGTGTCTGCATTGATATCTGCGTGTGTGTGTGTGCTGATAGCATTGCAGAGTGTGTATGCATACTGCATTTAATGGGTGGTGTTGTTGAGTTTTGGCATCGGGGTGGGTATGCGGCAGGCCTCACCATCTGTGACCTCTAGTTGGGCCTTGGCGAGGATGCTGCCAGCCACGGTCAGGGCCTGGCAGATGTAGTAGCCTGCGTCTGCCCGCTGCACAGCCGAGATGGTCAGGTCTCCACTGGAGGACACAGAGAAGCGACTGTTGGGCTGCTGGGGCTGGTTGGGAAACAGTAGGTTCTGCAGGAAGAGAGGAAGCAGGCCAATTAGTAGAGGGACATGGACTCATTACAGCCAGGAACACATCCAACTGACAAACACTCACATAGCTTCATCACTCTGATCTGGACACGCACGCACACACGCACACACGCACACACACACACACACACACACACACACACACACACACACACACACACACACTGAGACAGGAGGGAACACGGTCTGAGAGCTGGGAGAGAACACGGTCTGAGAGCTGGGAGAGAACACGGTCTGAGAGCTGGGAGAGAACACGGTCTAAGAGCTGTGAGGGAACACGGTCTGAGAGCTGGGAGGGAACACGGTCTGAGAGCTGGGAGGGAACACGGTCTAAGAGCTGGGAGGGAACACGGTCTGAGAGCTGGGAAGGAACACGGTCTGAGAGCTGTGAGGGAACACGGTCTAAGAGCTGTGAGGGAATATGGTCTAAGAGCTGGGAAGGAACACAGTCTGAGAGCTGTGAGGGAACACGGTCTGAGAGCTGGGAGGGAACACGGTCTGAGAGCTGGGAGGGAACATGGTCTGAGTTTCTCTGTCTACTCCTGGGCAAGGCTTTGATAGCTTGTTTCATTCTGCTTTGATAGCTTGTAACATTCTGTTGTCTGGACCTCTGGCAGTCTCTATGGGGGTGCCACAGGGTCCAATTTTCGGGCCGACTCGCTTCTCTTTACACATCAATGATGTTGCTCTTGCTGCTGCTGATTCTCTGATTCACCTCTACGCAGACGACACCATTCTGAATACTTCTGGCCCTTCTTTGGACACTGTGTTAACTAACCTCCAGAAGAGCTTCAATGCCAAACAACTATTCTTCTGTGTCCTCCAACTGCTCTTTAACGCAAGTAAAACTAAATGCATGCTCTTCAACCGATCGCTGCCCGCACCTGCCCGCCCATCCAGCATCACTACTCTGGACGGTTCAGACTTAGAATATGTGGACAACTACAAATACCTAGGTGTCTGGTTAGACTGTAAACAAAATAGCCTCCAACACCTTACTCAACAAATTGGATGCAGTCTATTACAGTGCCATCCGTTTTGTCACCAAAGCCCCATATACTACCCACCATTGCGACCTGTATGCTCTTGTTGGCTGGCCCTCGCTTCATACTCGTCGCCAAACCCACTGGCTCCAGGTCATCTACAAGTCTCTGCTAGGTAAAGCCTTGCCTTATCTCAGCTCACTGGTCACCATAGAAGCACCCACCCGTATCTCACGCTCCAGCAGGTATATCTCACTAGTCATCCCCAAAGCCAATTCCTCCTTTGGCCGCCTTTCCTTCCAGTTCTCTGCTGCCAATGACTGGAACGAACTGCAAAAATCACTGAATTCTCCCTCACTAGCTTTAAGCGCCAGCTGTCAAAGCAGCTCACAGATCACTGCACCTGCACATAACCCATCTGTAATATAGCCCATCCAACTACCTCATCCCCATACTGTATTTCTTTCTTTATCTTGCTCCTTTGCACCCCAGTATCTCTACTTGCACATCATCTTCTCACATAACATCAATCACTCCGGGGTTTAATTGGTATATTGTAATTACTTCGCCACCATGGACAATTTATTTCCTTAACTCCCTTATTTTACCTCATTTGCACACACTGTTTATAGATTTTTTTTCTACTGTATTATTGACAGTACGTATGTTTATTCAATGTGCAACTCTTTGTAATTGTAAATGAGAACTTGTTCTCAACTAGCCTACCTGGTTAAAAAAAGGTGAAATTCTGCTTTGCTCCTCATAACTGGTCTGGGGCTGCTATGTTTACACATAGTCTCTCCCGGTTCCCCCTCAGTCCCTCTCCTTAATGACATACTGTTTTCATTTGTATTTTAATAAATACCCTCACATCTTATTTAAAGTAGGATGAAAGAGAGTGAGAGCGGTAGAGACGGAGACAGAGAGACAGAGACAGAGAGCAAGAGAGAGAGCAAGAGAGAGAGAGAGAGAGAGAGAGAGACAGACAGACAGACAGGCAGGCAGGCAGGCAGGCAGGCAGGCAGGCAGGCAGGCAGCCAGGCAGGCAGACAGACAGGCAGACAGACAGAGAAAGAAGGACAGCGAGACAGAAAGAGACAGAGCGAGAGAAACAGAGAAATAGAGAGACAGAGAAACAGAGAAACAGAGAAATAGAGAGACAGAGAGACAGGGAAAAAGAGAAACAGAGAAATAGAGAGACAGAGAGTGAGAGAGACAAAGAGAGAGAGACAGAGAGAGAGACAGAGAAAGAGATAGTGAGAGAGACAGAGAGACAGTGACAGAGAAACAGAGAGACAGAGAGAGAGTGAGACAGAGCAACAGAGAGAGAGCGAGACAGAGAGACAGAGAGAGACAGAGACAGAGAGAGACAGAGAGACAGAGAGAGAGAGACAGAGAGACAGAGAGAGAGCGAGAGGCAGAGAGACAGAGACAGAGAGACAGAGATACAGACAGAGAGAGAGACAGTGAGAGAGAGACATAGATTGAGAAAGGCCGCTGTATGCAGACCTGGCTCTCAAGAGAAGACAGGCTATGTGCTCACTGCCCACAAAATGAGGTGGAAACTGAGCTGCACTTCCTAACCTCCTGCCCAATGTATGACCATATTAGAGAGACATATTTCCCTCAGATTACACAGATCCACAAAGAATTCGAAAACAAATCCAATTTTAATAAACTCCCATATCTACTGGGTGAAATTCCACAGTGTACCATCACAGCAGCAAGATTTGTGACCCGTTGCCACAAGAAAAGGGCATCCAGTGAAGAACAAACAGCATTGTAAATACAACCCATATTTATGCTTATTTATTTTCCCTTGTGTACTTTAACCATTTGTACATTGTTACAACACTATATATGTATATATATATATATATATATATATATATATATATATATATATATATAATATGACATTTGTAATGTCTTTCTTGTTTTGAAACTTCTGTATGTGTAATGTTTACTGTTCATTTGTATTGTTTATTTCACTTTTGTATATTATCTACCTCACTTGCTTTGGCAATGTTAACACATGCTTCCCGTGCCAATAAAGCCCCTTGTATTGAATTGCATTGAGAGAGACAGAGAGAGTGACAGAGAGACAGATAGAGAGACAGAGAGAGAAACAGAGTGACAGAGAAACAGAGAGACAGGGAGACAGATAGACAGAGAGACAGAGAGACAAAGAGACAGAGAGACAGAGAGAGAGAGACAGAGAGAGAGACAGAGAGCGAGAGAGACAGAGAGATAGAGAGAGACAGAGAAACAGAGAGACAAAGAGACAGAGAGACAGAGAGACAGAGAGACAGAGACAGATAAACAGAGAGACAAAAAGACAGAGAGACAGAGAGAGAGAGACAGAGAGAGAGACAGAGAGACAGAGAGACAAAGAGACAGAGAGACAGAGAGACAGAGAGACAAAAAGACAGAGACAGAGAGAGAGAGACAGAGAGAGAGCGAGAGACAGACAGAGAGAGACAGAGAGAGAGTGAGAAAGAAAGAGAAACAGAGAAACAGGGAGACAGAGAAACAGGGAGACAGAGAAACAGGGAGACAGAGACAGAGAGAGAGACAGAGTTAGAGACTGAGAGATCTTGTGTCCTTTAACCATTTGTACATTGTTAAAACACTGTATATATATAATATGACATTTGTAATGTCTTTATTGTTTTGAAACTTCTGTATGTGTAATGTTTACTGTTAATTTTTTATTGTTTTTCACTTTATATATTCACTTTATATATTATCTACCTCACTTGCTTTGGCAATGTTAACACATGTTTCCCATGCCAATAAAGCCCTTGAATTGAATTGAATTGAATTGAGAGACAGGGAGACAGAGAGACAGAGAGAGACAGAGAGAGACAGAGAAACAGGGAGACAGAGACAGAGCGAGACAGAGTTAGAGACTGAGAGACAGAGAGAGAAAGACAGAGAGACAGAGAGAGAAAGACAGAGAGTTAGAAAGGGCGATGGGGATAGAAAATGTATGAAGCATCAATAAACCAAGAGACAGAGAGAGGGAACATAGTGGTGTGACTCGGGCTATTGTGAAATCAATGTAAAAGACCTGGGGCTCAGTGCCAGTACATGGGAGTCTATTTACTGAGAGGATACTGGTGTAAATGAATGTTGATCTTTGTATGTACATGCTCGTATGCCCTGTTGCAGTGAGTCAGATAGGATTCATCACTTACTTTGATGTGAGAATGGGCTGAGAATACGTTTCAGCAAGTGTCCCTGTGTGTTCGGTATCGGTGTGAGTGTGTTGCATGCAAATGTGTATTCCACCCCTCTCCAATCTCTGAGTGGCACTTTGCTGTAATTGTCTGGCCTCAGGCTCAGTGTGTGTGTGTGTGTGTGTGTGTGTGTATGTGTGCGCGTGCGTGCATATGTGTGTGTGTGTGTGTGTGTGTGTGTGTGTGACTCCCAGCCAGAGCTGCATCATATCCCTGGTTCATCTACGGGTCCTGGCAGGCTCCTAATTACTGCTGTTGTTGTTGTGTGGACTGTGAGGACCAGCTATGTGAAGGGCTATCTGCTCTGCTCTGTGTGAGGGTAGGATCACTGTTATCAGCACAGTGTCATGGGAACTGATTACCTCCTCGCCGGTCACACAAAGGTGTATCTGGTGTGTTGTGTGTGTGCCAGAGATAATGATGGGAGGTAGCGTGAGTGCGTGCGTATGTCACACAGACGGACATAATAGACACAGCAGAGTCCTCTCCACACAGCCAAAGGCATGGTTACTATCCAATCTAAGTGGTGTGTGTGCTGATTACACTAGACAGTACAGTAACACAGTAATAACTGCTAGTCATAAATTAAGCATGGTGGACACACACTGGATGAAAAAACACTGAATATTCTTGTAAATATAGAGGTATGAAGACTGGACTAAGTTGTTTTACAGTTCTTTACACTACAGGACAAGTAGTTAAAGACTGGACCAATCTGTTTTACAGTTCTTTACACTACAGGACCAGTAGATGAAGACTGGACCAAGCTGTTTTACAGTTCTTTACACTACAGGACCAGTAGGTGAAGACTGGACCAATCTGTTTTACAGTTCTTTACACTACAGGACCAGTAGGTGAAGACTGGACCAATCTGTTTTACAGTTCTTTACACTACAGGACCAGTAGTTAAAGACTGGACCAAGCTGTTTTACAGTTCTTTACAGTACAGGACAAGTAGTTAAAGACTGGACCAAGCTGTTTTACAGTTCTTTAAAGTACAGGACCAGTAGTTGAAGACTGGACAAAGCTGTTTTACAGTTCTTTACAGTACAGGACCAGTAGATGAAGACTGGACCAAGCTGTTTTACAGTTCTTTACAGTACAGTACAGGACCAGTAGTTAAAGACTGGACCAAGCTGTTTTACAGTTCTTTACACTACAGGACAAGTAGTTAAAGACTGGACCAAGCTGTTTTACAGTTCTTTACACTACAGGACCAGTAGATGAAGACTGGACAAAGCTGTTTTACAGTTCTTTACAGTACAGGACCAGTAGTTGAAGACTGGACAAAGCTGTTTTACAGTTTTTTAAAGTACAGGACCAGTAGTTGAAGACTGGACAAAACTGTTTTACAGTTCTTTACAGTACAGGACCAGTAGATGAAGACTGGACCAAGCTGTTTTACAGTTCTTTACAGTACAGTACAGGACCAGTAGTTAAAGACTGGACCAAGCTGTTTTACAGTTCTTTACACGACAGGACAAGTAGTTAAAGACTGGACCAAGCTGTTTTACAGTTCTTTACACTACAGGACCAGTAGATGAAGACTGGACAAAGCTGTTTTACAGTTCTTTACAGTACAGGACCAGTAGATGAAGACTGGAACAAGCTGTTTTACAGTTCTTTACACTACAGGACCAGTAGGTGAAGACTGGACCAAGCTGTTTTACAGTTCTTCACAATACAGTACAGGACCTGTAGTTGAAGACTGGATCAAGCTGTTTTACAGTTATTTAAAGTACAGGACCAGTAGGTAAGGACTGGATCAAGCTGTTTTACAGTTCTTTAAAGTAGAGGACCAGTAGGTGAAGACTGGACCAAGCTGTTTTACAGTTCTTTAAAGTACAGGACCAGTAGGTGAAGACTGGACCAAGCTGCTTTACACTTCTTTGCAGTATAGGACCAGTGGTTAAAGACTGGACCAAGCTTTGTATAGTTCTTTACAGTATAGTATAGGACCAGTAGTTGAAGACTGAACAAAGCTGTTTTACAGTTCTTTACAGTACAGTACAGGACCAGTAGTTGAAGACTGCACCAAGCTGTTTTACAGTTCTTTACAGGACAGGACCAGTAGATGAAGACTGGACCAAGCTGTTTTACAGTTCTTTACAGTACAGGACCAGTAGTTGAAGACTGGACCTGGCTCTTTTACAGTTGTTTACAGTACAGGACCAGTAGTTAAGGACTGGACCAAGCTGTTTTACAGTTCTTTACAGTATAGGACCAGTAGATGAAGACTGGACCAAGCTGTTTTACAGTTACTTACAGTACAGGACCAGTAGTTGAAGACTGGATCTGGCTCTTTTACAGTTGTTTACAGTACAGGACCAGTAGTTAAAGACTGGACCAAGCTGTTTTATAGTTCTTTACAGTACAGGACCAGTAGATGAAGACGGGACCAAGCTGTTTTACAGTTCTTTACAGTACAGGACCAGTAGTTGAAGACTGGACCTGGCTCTTTTACAGTTGTTTACAGTACAGGACTAGTAGTTAAAGACTGGACCAAGCTATTTTACAGTTCTTTACAGTATAGGACCCGTAGATGAAGACTGAACCAAGCTGTTTTACAGTTACTTACAGTACAGGACCAGTAGTTGAAGACTGGACCTGGCTCTTTTACAGTTGTTTACAGTACAGGACCAGTAGTTAAAGACTGGACCAATCTGTTTTATAGTTCTTTGCAGTACAGGACCAGTAGGTGAAGACTGGACCAAGCTGTTTTACAGTTGTTTACAGTACAGGACCAGTAGATGAAGACAGGACAAAGCTGTTTTACAGTTCTTTACAGTACAGGACCAGTAGTTGAAGACTGGACAAAGCTGTTTTACAGTTCTTTAAAGTACAGGACCAGTAGTTGAAGACTGGACAAAGCTGTTTTACAGTTCTTTACACTACAGGACAAGTAGATGAAGACTGGACCAAGCTGTTTTACAGTTCTTTACAGTACAGTACAGGACCAGTAGTTAAAGACTGGACCAAGCTGTTTTACAGTTCTTTACACTACAGGACAAGTAGTTAAAGACTGGACCAAGCTGTTTTACAGTTCTTTACACTACAGGACCAGTAGATGAAGACTGGACAAAGCTGTTTTACAGTTCTTTACAGTACAGGACCAGTAGATGAAGACTGGACCAAGCTGTTTTACAGTTCTTTACACTACAGGACCAGTAGGTGAAGACTGGACCAAGCTGTTTTACAGTTCTTCACAATACAGTACAGGACCTGTAGTTGAAGACTGGATCAAGCTGTTTTACAGTTATTTAAAGTACAGGACCAGTAGGTGAGGACTGGATCAAGCTGTTTTACAGTTCTTTAAAGTAGAGGACCAGTAGGCGAAGACTGGACCAAGCTGTTTTACAGTTATTTAAAGTACAGGACCAGTAGGTGAAGACTGGACCAAGCTGCTTTACACTTCTTTGCAGTATAGGACCAGTGGTTAAAGACTGGACCAAGCTTTGTATAGTTCTTTACAGTATAGTATAGGACCAGTAGTTGAAGACTGAACGAAGCTGTTTTACAGTTATTTACAGTACAGTACAGGACCAGTAGTTGAAGACTGGACCAAGCTGTTTTACAGTTCTTTACACGACAGGACAAGTAGTTAAAGACTGGACCAAGCTGTTTTACAGTTCTTTACACTACAGGACCAGTAGATGAAGACTGGACCAAGCTGTTTTACAGTTCTTTACACTACAGGACCAGTAGGTGAAGACTGGACCAATCTGTTTTACAGTTCTTTACACTACAGGACCAGTAGGTGAAGACTGGACCAATCTGTTTTACAGTTCTTTACACTACAGGACCAGTAGTTAAAGACTGGACCAAGCTGTTTTACAGTTCTTTACAGTACAGGACAAGTAGTTAAAGACTGGACCAAGCTGTTTTACAGTTCTTTAAAGTACAGGACCAGTAGTTGAAGACTGGACTAAGCTGTTTTACAGTTCTTTACAGTACAGGACCAGTAGATGAAGACTGGACCAAGCTGTTTTACAGTTCTTTACAGTACAGTACAGGACCAGTAGTTAAAGACTGGACCAAGCTGTTTTACAGTTCTTTACACTACAGGACAAGTAGTTAAAGACTGGACCAAGCTGTTTTACAGTTCTTTACACTACAGGACCAGTAGATGAAGACTGGACAAAGCTGTTTTACAGTTCTTTACAGTACAGGACCAGTAGTTGAAGACTGGACAAAGCTGTTTTACAGTTTTTTAAAGTACAGGACCAGTAGTTGAAGACTGGACAAAACTGTTTTACAGTTCTTTACAGTACAGGACCAGTAGATGAAGACTGGACCAAGCTGTTTTACAGTTCTTTACAGTACAGTACAGGACCAGTAGTTAAAGACTGGACCAAGCTGTTTTACAGTTCTTTACACGACAGGACAAGTAGTTAAAGACTGGACCAAGCTGTTTTACAGTTCTTTACACTACAGGACCAGTAGATGAAGACTGGACAAAGCTGTTTTACAGTTCTTTACAGTACAGGACCAGTAGATGAAGACTGGAACAAGCTGTTTTACAGTTCTTTACACTACAGGACCAGTAGGTGAAGACTGGACCAAGCTGTTTTACAGTTCTTCACAATACAGTACAGGACCTGTAGTTGAAGACTGGATCAAGCTGTTTTACAGTTATTTAAAGTACAGGACCAGTAGGTGAGGACTGGATCAAGCTGTTTTACAGTTCTTTAAAGTAGAGGACCAGTAGGTGAAGACTGGACCAAGCTGTTTTACAGTTCTTTAAAGTACAGGACCAGTAGGTGAAGACTGGACCAAGCTGCTTTAC
The DNA here is from genome assembly GCF_057628025.1 of Oncorhynchus mykiss. NCBI lineage: Eukaryota > Metazoa > Chordata > Actinopteri > Salmoniformes > Salmonidae > Oncorhynchus > Oncorhynchus mykiss. The sequence goes on from NC_143048.1 coordinate 35,182,623, forward strand.
ACTTCTTTGCAGTATAGGACCAGTGGTTAAAGACTGGACCAAGCTTTGTATAGTTCTTTACAGTATAGTATAGGACCAGTAGTTGAAGACTGAACAAAGCTGTTTTACAGTTCTTTACAGTACAGTACAGGACCAGTAGTTGAAGACTGCACCAAGCTGTTTTACAGTTCTTTACAGTACAGGACCAGTAGTTGAAGACTGGACCAAGCTGTTTTACAGTTCTTTACAGGACAGGACCAGTAGATGAAGACTGGACCAAGCTGTTTTACAGTTCTTTACAGTACAGGACCAGTAGTTGAAGACTGGACCTGGCTCTTTTACAGTTGTTTACAGTACAGGACCAGTAGTTAAGGACTGGACCAAGCTGTTTTACAGTTCTTTACAGTATAGGACCAGTAGATGAAGACTGGACCAAGCTGTTTTACAGTTACTTACAGTACAGGACCAGTAGTTGAAGACTGGATCTGGCTCTTTTACAGTTGTTTACAGTACAGGACCAGTAGTTAAAGACTGGACCAAGCTGTTTTACAGTTCTTTACAGTATAGGACCCGTAGATGAAGACTGAACCAAGCTGTTTTACAGTTACTTACAGTACAGGACCAGTAGTTGAAGACTGGACCTGGCTCTTTTACAGTTGTTTACAGTACAGGACCAGTAGTTAAAGACTGGACCAATCTGTTTTATAGTTCTTTGCAGTACAGGACCAGTAGGTGAAGACTGGACCAAGCTGTTTTACAGTTGTTTACAGTACAGGACCAGTAGATGAAGACAGGACAAAGCTGTTTTACAGTTCTTTACAGTACAGGACCAGTAGTTGAAGACTGGACAAAGCTGTTTTACAGTTCTTTAAAGTACAGGACCAGTAGTTGAAGACTGGACAAAGCTGTTTTACAGTTCTTTACACTACAGGACAAGTAGATGAAGACTGGACCAAGCTGTTTTACAGTTCTTTACAGTACAGTACAGGACCAGTAGTTAAAGACTGGACCAAACTGTTTTACAGTTATTTACACTACAGGACCAGTAGATGAAGACTGGACAAAGCTGTTTTACAGTTCTTTACAGTACAGGACCAGTAGATGAAGACTGGACCAAGCTGTTTTACAGTTCTTCACAATACAGTACAGGACCTGTAGTTGAAGACTGGATCAAGCTGTTTTACAGTTATTTAAAGTACAGGACCAGTAGGTGAGGACTGGATCTAGCTGTTTTACAGTTCTTTAAAGTAGAGGACCAGTAGGCGAAGACTGGACCAAGCTGTTTTACAGTTATTTAAAGTACAGGACCAGTAGGTGAAGACTGGACCAAGCTGCTTTACACTTCTTTGCAGTATAGGACCAGTGGTTAAAGACTGGACCAAGCTTTGTATAGTTCTTTACAGTATAGTATAGGACCAGTAGTTGAAGACTGAACGAAGCTGTTTTACAGTTATTTACAGTACAGTACAGGACCAGTAGTTAAAGACTGGACCAAGCTGTTTTACAGTTCTTTACAGTACAGGACCAGTAGATGAAGACTGGACCAAGCTGTTTTACAGTTCTTTACAGTACAGGACCAGTAGTTGAAGACTGGACCTGGCTCTTTTACAGTTGTTTACAGTACAGGACCAGTAGTTAAGGACTGGACCAAGCTGTTTTACAGTTCTTTACAGTATAGGACCAGTAGATGAAGACTGGACCAAGCTGTTTTACAGTTACTTACAGTACAGGACCAGTAGTTGAAGACTGGACCTGGCTCTTTTACAGTTGTTTACAGTACAGGACCAGTAGTTAAAGACTGGACCAAGCTGTTTTACAGTTCTTTACAGTACAGGACCAGTAGATGAAGACTGGACCAAGCTGTTTTACAGTTCTTTACAGTACAGGACCAGTAGTTGAAGACTGGACCTGGCTCTTTTACAGTTGTTTACAGTACAGGACCAGTAGTTAAAGACTGGACCAAGCTATTTTACAGTTCTTTACAGTATAGGACCCGTAGATGAAGACTGAACCAAGCTGTTTTACAGTTACTTACAGTACAGGACCAGTAGTTGAAGACTGGACCTGGCTCTTTTACAGTTGTTTACAGTACAGGACCAGTAGTTAAAGACTGGACCAATCTTTTTTATAGTTCTTTGCAGTACAGGACCAGTAGGTGAAGACTGGACCAAGCTGTTTTACAGTTGTTTACAGTACAGGACCAGTAGATGAAGACTGGACAAAGCTGTTTTACAGTTCTTTACAGTACAGGACCAGTAGTTGAAGACTGGACAAAGCTGTTTTACAGTTCTTTAAAGTACAGGACCAGTAGTTGAAGACTGGACAAAGCTGTTTTACAGTTCTTTACACTACAGGACAAGTAGGTAAAGACTGGACCAAGCTGTTTTACAGTTCTTTACACTACAGGACCAGTAGATGAAGACTGGACAAAGCTGTTTTACAGTTCTTTACAGCACAGGACCAGTAGTTGAAGACTGGACAAAGCTGTTTTACAGTTCTTTAAAGTACAGGACCAGTAGTTGAAGACTGGACAAAGCTGTTTTACAGTTCTTTACAGTACAGGACCAGTAGATGAAGACTGGACCAAGCTGTTTTACAGTTCTTTACAGTACAGTACAGGACCAGTAGTTAAAGACTGGACCAAGCTGTTTTACAGTTCTTTACACTACAGGACAAGTAGTTAAAGACTGGACCCAGCTGTTTTACAGTTCTTTACACTACAGGACCAGTAGATGAAGACTGGACAAAGCTGTTTTACAGTTCTTTACAGTACAGGACCAGTAGATGAAGACTGGACCAAGCTGTTTTACAGTTCTTTACACTACAGGACCAGTAGGTGAAGACTGGACCAAGCTGTTTTACAGTTCTTCACAATACAGTACAGGACCTGTAGTTGAAGACTGGATCAAGCTGTTTTACAGTTCTTTACAGTACAGGACCAGTAGATGAAGACTGGACCAATCTGTTTTATAGTTCTTTGCAGTACAGGACCAGTAGGTGAAGACTGGACCAAGCTGTTTTACAGTTGTTTACAGTACAGGACCAGTAGTTAAAGACTGGACCAAACTATTTTACAATTCTTTACAGTATAGGACCCGTAGATGAAGACTGAACCAAGCTGTTTTACAGTTACTTACAGTACAGTACAGGACCAGTAGTTGATGACTGGACAAAGCTGTTTTACAGTTCTTTACACTACAGGACCAGTAGTTGAAGACTGGACCAATCTGTTTTACAGTTCTTTACAGTACAGGACAAGTAGTTGAAGACTGGACCAAGCTCTTTTACAGTTCTTTACAGTACAGGACCAGTAGATGAAGACTGGAACAAGCTGTTTTACAGATCTTCACAGTACAGGACCAGTAGATGAAGACTGGACCAATCTGTTTTATAGTTCTTTGCAGTACAGGACCAGTAGGTGAAGACTGGACAAAGCTGTTTTACAGTTCTTTACACTACAGGACCAGTAGTTGAAGACTGGACCAAGCTCTTTTACAGTTCTTTACAGTACAGGACCAGTAGATGAAGTCTGGAACAAGCTCTTTTACAGTTCTTTACAGTACAGGACCAGTAGATGAAGACTGGAACAAGCTGTTTTAGAGATCTTCACAGTACAGGACCAGTAGTTGAAGACTGGACCAAGCTGTTTTACAGTTCTTTAAAGTACAGGACCAGTAGATGAAGACTGGACAAAGCTGTTTTACAGATCTTCACAGTACAGGACCAGTAGATGAAGACTGGACCAATCTGTTTTACAGTTCTTTACAGTACAGGACCAGTAGGTGAAGACTGGACAAAGCTGTTTTACAGTTCTTTACACTACAGGACCAGTAGTTGAAGACTGGACCAAGCTCTTTTACAGTTCTTTACAGTACAGGACCAGTAGATGAAGTCTGGAACAAGCTCTTTTACAGTTCTTTACAGTACAGGACCAGTAGATGAAGACTGGAACAAGCTGTTTTACAGATCTTCACAGTACAGGACCAGTAGTTGAAGACTGGACCAAGCTGTTTTACAGTTCTTTAAAGTACAGGACCAGTAGATGAAGACTGGACAAAGCTGTTTTACAGATCTTCACAGTACAGGACCAGTAGATGAAGACTGGACCAATCTGTTTTACAGTTCTTTACAGTACAGGACCAGTAGGTGAAGACTGGACAAAGCTGTTTTACAGTTGTTCACAGTACAGTACTGTACCAGTAGTTAAAGACTGGATCAAGCTGTTTTACAGTTCTTTACACTACAGGACCAGTAGTTAAAGACTGGACCAAGCTGTTTTACAGTTCTTTACAGTACAGGACCAGTAGGTGAAGACTGGACAAAACTGTTTTACAGATCTTCACAGTACAGGACCAGTAGTTGAAGACTGGACCAAGCTGTTTTACAGTTCTTTACAGTACAGGACCCGTAGATGAAGACTGAACCAAGCTGTTTTACAGTTACTTACAGTACAGGACCAGTAGTTGAAGACTGGACCAAGCTGTTTTACAGTTACTTACAGTACAGGACCAGTAGTTAAAGACTGGACCAAGCTGTTGTACAGTTCTTTACAGTACAGGGCCAGTAGTTGAAGACTGGACCAAGCTGTTTTACAGTTCTTTAAAGTACAGGACCAGTAGATGAAGACTGGACAAAGCTGTTTTACAGATCTTCACAGTACAGGACCAGTAGATGAAGACTGGACCAATCTGTTTTACAGTTCTTTACAGTACAGGACCAGTAGGTGAAGACTGGACAAAGCTGTTTTACAGTTCTTTACACTACAGGACCAGTAGTTGAAGACTGGACCAAGCTCTTTTACAGTTCTTTACAGTACAGGACCAGTAGATGAAGTCTGGAACAAGCTCTTTTACAGTTCTTTACAGTACAGGACCAGTAGATGAAGACTGGAACAAGCTGTTTTACAGATCTTCACAGTACAGGACCAGTAGTTGAAGACTGGACCAAGCTGTTTTACAGTTCTTTAAAGTACAGGACCAGTAGATGAAGACTGGACAAAGCTGTTTTACAGATCTTCACAGTACAGGACCAGTAGATGAAGACTGGACCAATCTGTTTTACAGTTCTTTACAGTACAGGACCAGTAGGTGAAGACTGGACAAAGCTGTTTTACAGTTGTTCACAGTACAGTACTGTACCAGTAGTTAAAGACTGGATCAAGCTGTTTTACAGTTCTTTACACTACAGGACCAGTAGTTAAAGACTGGACCAAGCTGTTTTACAGTTCTTTACAGTACAGGACCAGTAGGTGAAGACTGGACAAAACTGTTTTACAGATCTTCACAGTACAGGACCAGTAGTTGAAGACTGGACCAAGCTGTTTTACAGTTCTTTACAGTACAGGACCCGTAGATGAAGACTGAACCAAGCTGTTTTACAGTTACTTACAGTACAGGACCAGTAGTTGAAGACTGGACCAAGCTGTTTTACAGTTACTTACAGTACAGGACCAGTAGTTAAAGACTGGACCAAGCTGTTGTACAGTTCTTTACAGTACAGGGCCAGTAGTTGAAGACTGGACCAAGATGTTTTACAGACCAGTACTTTTTCCTTACCATGTTTTTCCTGGTCAAGTCGAGTGTTCAGGAAAAGCTCATAGCCCTGCTATGGGTCATTGAGAGGTGTTTACCTGGCTACCCTCCTTCTGCCAGAAGACTGCAGGCTGTGGGTTGCCCTTGGTCTCACAGGGGAAGGTTGCGGTGCGACCCTGGGCCACGATCTGGTCCCGCGGCCTGATGACGAACTGGGGTGCAGCTGGGGTCAAAGGGCAGAAACACCAGGGTTAGAACTCAGAATTAGACAGAGTTGAAGCATGGGGCACGATCAAGGGGGTGTGGGGTGTTCAAGCAAAAGTACAGTCAGGCACCACAAGAACAAATCAAAATGGGCATGTCCTACACTATTAGAAAAAAGGGTTCCAAGGGGGTCCTTCGGCTGTTCAAATGGGAGATCCAGTCCAGGTAGAAATATTTTGTGTTCCCTATAGAACCCTATGTGGAAAGGGTTCTACAAGGAACCCATACCCAGTTCTACCTGGAACTGAAGGGTTTCTACCTGGAACCAAAAAAAATTCTTCAAAGCGTTCTCCTATGGGGACAGCCAAATAACCCTTTTAGGTTCTAGATAGCACAGTGTATAGAGCTTCCATGCAGCGTGTTCCTTCCATTGATTCTGATTGGAAGACAAACACCCAGGAATGTCATGATAACGCCACGGTAACCACTTAAGGCCATTCATCCAGGCTGGTGCTGAATGAATGACAGTCGTCAGTGTTCACAAACAGAACCACTGTCTCAGTCACAATGGCATCAGGAGAGTTAGGTAGACATAATGTAGCTAGGCTTAACACAGAGAAAGACACAGAGAAAAACCTGTGAGGATAGAATGAAATAAATGAACAGAACGCAGCTAACAGCTAACTGTCTCTGTTTCATGGGTCCCTCAGGGGGAGGACACAGGCCTTACCCCCTCTTAACCCCTCTCTCACCCAACAGCCAAGCACTACATTCCCTTTCACCAATCCAGGAAAAGTACCTTTATTACTCAACTGGACCCTCCAGAAGCCAATTAAGGAGTGTGTCAGTGAGGGCAGACTGAGCAGACACACTCAAGGATCCAGCAGAGATATATTACATCTGGGATGTCTCATTCCACTCTCGCTGTATCCCGGCCCATCTGAATGTGTTGTAATGCGACATAAACAAATGTGTCCTGGCCAAACTTTAGCACACTTGGCAAATCCCCGAGACACGTCCACTCTCTCCTACACAAATAAACCACCAGAGGAGTGATTCATTGTGTTCCAGGAAACACACTGACGTGCTGTATACAGGGCCATCTTTTCTCTCTGTCTTCTGCTCTCAATGAGGCATTACTTCCTCATTATCTAAAGTAAAACACTGTTACTGTTGATTTTACAATCAAGATCATTTTCACACTTCAAGATGCCTTCGTATAAGAGATTTGATTTCATGACAAAACATTCTCATTTAATGACAAAAGTGCAATGGCTGAACATAAATCTGATCTAATGTGGACTGTTGACCACTCTTGGTTGGGATTATCAGTGTTAACAGGTCTCTCGGCCCCACACTCTTGGTTGGGATTATCAGTGTTAACAGGTCTCTCGGCCCCACACTAGGTTGGGATTATCAGTGTTAACAGGTCTCTCGGCCCCACACTCTTGGTTGGGAGTATCAGTGTTAACAGGTCTCTCGGCCCCACACTCTTGGTTGGGATTATCAGTGTTAACAGGTCTCTCGGCCCCACACTAGGTTGGGATTATCAGTGTTAACAGGTCTCTCGGCCCCACACTCTTGGTTGGGATTATCAGTGTTAACAGGTCTCTCGGCCCCACACTAGGTTGGGATTATCAGTGTTAACAGGTCTCTCGGCCCCACACTAGGTTGGGATTATCAGTGTTAACAGGTCTCTCGGCCCCATACTCTTGGTTGGGATTATCAGTGTTAACAGGTCTCTCGGCCCCACACTCTTGGTTGGGATTATCAGTGTTAACAGGTCTCTCGGCCCCACACTAGGTTGGGATTATCAGTGTTAACAGGTCTCTCGGCCCCACACTAGGTTGGGATTATCAGTGTTAACAGGTCTCTCGGCCCCACACTAGGTTGGGATTATCAGTGTTAACAGGTCTCTCGGCCCCACACTAGGTTGGGATTATCAGTGTTAACAGGTCTCTCGGCCCCACACTAGGTTGGGATTATCAGTGTTAACAGGTCTCTCGGCCCCACACTCTTGGTTGGGATTATCAGTGTTAACAGGTCTCTCGGCCCCACACTAGGTTGGGATTATCAGTGTTAACAGGTCTCTCGGCCCCACACTAGGTTGGGATTATCAGTGTTAACAGGTCTCTCGGCCCCACACTCTTGGTTGGGATTATCAGTGTTAACAGGTCTCTCGGCCCCACACTCTTGGTTGGGAGTATCAGTGTTAACAGGTCTCTCGGCCCCACACTCTTGGTTGGGATTATTAGTGTTAACAGGTCTCTCGGCCCCACACTCTTGGTTGGGATTATCAGTGTTAACAGGTCTCTCGGCCCCACACTCTTGGTTGGGAGTATCAGTGTTAACAGGTCTCTCGGCCCCACACTAGGTTGGGATTATCAGTGTTAACAGGTCTCTCGGCCCCACACTCTTGGTTGGGATTATCAGTGTTAACAGGTCTCTCGGCCCCACACTAGGTTGGGATTATCAGTGTTAACAGGTCTCTCGGCCCCACACTCTTGGTTGGGAGTATCAGTGTTAACAGGTCTCTCGGCCCCACACTAGGTTGGCCTGTGATGGTGGTGAGATGTTAGGTCTTACACTCCTAAAAAATTCCTCATAGTCAGAAACTCAGAGACTCAAAGACTCAGAGACTCAGAGAGGAAAAGCATGACGGAGAGGAAATTCAAATCAACCAATTACAGACACCAATCCCAAACTTCAGTCAAGTAAAACCCAGACATGGCATCCCTTTATCAGTCAAACGTTTTCTCACTTTTCTTCAGCTGAGGATAAAGTCCCTCAGCATTTAGTACCTTTTGATCATGTTCAAACAAAATGAAAGAGAATAGAGGTAATAGCTAAGTACCTACCACAGACTACATCTCTGACAGTCTAGACCACGCTGTTTTTGCAGGTGACTTACAAATTGGTTTTCTACTGTTATGTGAGAGTTTTCAAAGCAGTAGTGGCATCTGTAACTTTGGTAATATTTGGTATGGCAAGCAAGCAGAGGGAATAGCCAACAGATGTAAGAGAGACTTCTTAAAATGTATGATCAAAATGCTTTCAACAAGATATAACGCTGCTTCATATGACATCATTATATGAAAACACTGGACTGACAGGCTTTTATTCTGATTCCTGTTAAGTCTTTCCACTGACAACCCAGCTGGTTCCAGTCAGGGCAAATCTCAACCCGTTTGGCTCATAATCCCTTTTTTGGGAAAGTGTATTTGTCAAAGATACACACATGCTACAGATGGCTATAGATTTACAGCCTTCCTGTTTGGCTCTCCTCAGTTTAGATAGCTTGCTGCATTTCACAACGTTGGTTCTGATACAGAGCACCTAAATCACCATCTCTCTCTCTCCCTTTGTCTCCCTCCATCTCTTCTCTCTCTGGCTGGCGAATCCAACGAGCAGTGCATTAGAGCAGAGCACTCACTCAAAGTGTTTGACAATTTACAAGCTGTTCTCTATTGCTGCCCTTACACCTTGTCTCTCCTCTTTATTTGTATCTTCCTTTATCCCTCTCTCCTTGTCTCTCCTCTCTATCTGTATCTTCCTTTATCACTCTCTCCTTGTCTCTCCTCTCTATCTGTATCTTCCTTTATCCCTCTCTCCTTGTCTCTCCACTCTATCTGTATCTTCCTTTATCACTCTCTCCTTGTCTCTCTCAATCCCCCTCAATCTCTCACACATGCAGCACCCACACACACATAGAGCAATGTAGCCTTGTTGTGTTTGGTAAGGAGCATGAAATCAAGCTATGATAGCAGGTCAGATATGATGTGATGAGATTGGGTTGGATTAGGGGCCATCAAGTAATGTATATTTAAAGTCTGCAGTACCCTAGCCAGTGAGGGACAGACGAGACAACCCAGCAGTGTGTGTGAAGCTGTCTAACACACTGTTTGATGCAGGGATCCTAAAGACTAGTGATAGCCTCCTTCCTGTCCCCTCCAAGGGAGACGCATGATCAAATCCCCATATTTAATTCATGACAAGACACATCTACCCAGGGTTGGAGGGGATTCATAGTAAAATGAGACAGCCATGAACAAATGGATAGGCCGACAGACACACAAGCATTGTTTTCTCACTTCTTTAAATCCCACATTCAATCATATTTTATTCATAAGTTAAAAGCAATTACTGTCTTGTTCTTATGGGCAG
>NC_143048.1:35197500-35207500 GCF_057628025.1 Oncorhynchus mykiss
CCCACGGCCCCACATCCCCACAGCTCAGGTCTAAGGTGTACTGATGGCCCCGTGCCACCAGCAGCTGCTAAACTAACTCTCTCTCTCTCTCTCTCTCTCTCTCTCTCTCTCTCTCTCTCTCTCTCTCTCTCTACATCAAATGTTATTACATTTCCTGAGCAAATATTTCAAAGGCAGCTTTATTGAAGTGCATTCCTCCTCCCTGATTGGCAGCTCTACATACTGTATCACATTGGCCCTTAAAAAACCATAACAATTATTTGACTGAGTCATGACTAAATGCTTTGTTTTGGGGAGAGACAGGGGAGTCAGGGCAGAGCAGGTTGTGTGGAGGAGAATAAAGCTGTTATTGTTTGAATGGTGAGAGAGGCCTCCAAAGGAATGACCCAGCGCCATTTGAGATGACCCTGTCTGATGGAAAACAAACAACCTAATGGAGAAAAAGGAGAGTCTTTCTCCTACACTGCCTCAGACTGAGATGTAACAACAAGACTGTACAGATGACATGAACTCTTGACTGAGGGACGGTGGCAGGCGGAAGAGACAGAAGACAAGAGGGTGTTTAGGGAGGATGCAGGAAGGGCACAGATGCCCATTGTGATCGTTGGTATGAATAAAAACAGCTGTATTGTTTTGACAAGTTCCCACACATGACTATCCATGGATGGACACACTCAGCAATCAGAAACATATTGACCAACATCATACAACATGTGTTTTGTTTCGGGATTTTCCAACTATCAGTTTATCTAAATGCACCCCAGGCTAGTGGATAATGTATTTAGAGGGAAACATGACTCAATCAATCTGTCATCCTAGAACAAATCAGCTAAGATTACGAGAACACTGAAAACGCTGGTGGATAAAACACACACACACAAACACACACACACACACACACACACACACTGAGACAGGGGGAAAGAGTAGCTCTTTCTTGTGGCTGGCTCGGGCTACAGCTGTGTTCTCTATCAGAATAGGTATGTAATTACATTGAATATGGAAAGGCTGTGGAGAGGAGAGCTGACAAATTCATCCTGCTGCCTGGCCTCTCCCTCGCTCTGAACTACAGAACACACAGAAATAAACACACACTCACAGTGAAATACATACTGTACTGTACAGTATACACTATCATACAGTACCATGCACACCCCTACACAAAGTTACTAGCTTTCATATGCAGAGAGATGTCGAGTGATTGGAATGTAAACACATGCCAAGACAGGGCAGCAATCAACCACATAGTTGAGGTGTTTGATACACAGGGCTGGGTCCACAGAGTTGAAGTGTTTGATACACAGGCTGGGTCCACAGAGTTTAAGTGTTTGATTCACAGGGCTGGGCCCACATAGTTTAAGTGTCTGATACACAGGGCTGGGCCCACATAGTTGAAGTGTCTGATACACAGGGCTGGGCCCACACAGTTTAGGTGTTTGATACACAGGGCAGGGCCCACACAGTTTAGGTGTTTGATACACAGGGCTGGGCCCACATAGTTCAGGTGTTTGATACACAGGGCAGGGCCAACATAGATAAGACTATAATGAGCGCTGGACTGTGGGACCTGAGTTCCAAACTGTGCCTGTGCTGCTGCTGGAGATGTGAGTTTCTACAGTGCTACAGTAGTTCTATACCACACAGGGACTCGAAGATTTCTCAAACACTCATCTGTGTCACCTGAAGTGTCCTTGCTGTCTCACTGTGAGAGCTTCTTATCACCTGTGTGTGTGTGTGTGTGTGTGTGTGTGTGTGTGTGTGTGTGTGTGTGTGTGTGTGTGTGTGTATGTGTGTGTGTGTGTGTGTGTGTGTGTGTGTTTGTTGTGTGTGTGTGTGGTCAAGTGTATGTGTGGTCAAGTGTATTTGTGGTGTCGTACTGAATGACTCAGTCCTTATCTGTCCTTGTGTGTGTGTGTGTGAGATGCTGCACAGTAACAAGAATGAGTCAGTCTTTCAGGTATGGGACTGAGGCCAGCTCTCTCTCTCTCTCTCTCTCTCTCTCTCTCTCTCTCTCTCTCTCTCTCTCTCTCTCTCTCGTTCTCGTACTCTCTCTCTCTCTATCCTGTTTCACAAACTTTGACTGACGCTCTACCTGAGCCTAATCCAAGCAGCCATCTAACCTTTCGAGAGCTTGTCAACTGCAGGACGGAATCAATTAACCAGCCTTATCACTTCTCATCTTCCCTCTGTAGGGCTCTAGGGCAGAACTGTACTCCCTTGCTCCCTCTCCCCACTCCTTCACCTCTTCTCCCCTCACAATGGTTGACTTGTCCCGTAGCTGTATTCTGCTGTCAACCAACCACGCAGAGTGTAGTGCTATTACACCTAGACACTGATCTAAGACCAGTGATGTATTTATCCCCTAATGGTTTATGTTAGGTTTAGCTGATCCCCGTATATTGTTCTTGTCCTTGTTTCTTAAACGCCAATTTAAAATGTGTCTATGATACTGCAACAGATTTTCTCCAAGGGGACAATGAGGGAATGAGGGGACAATGAGGGCTGTGCACCCAGAGGCCTGCCATTACCCAAAGCACCATGATAACCACAGCAAGGCATTTTAGAGTTTGTCGGAGTGGTTTTGAACAGACGCTGAAACGTCTACAGGGAAATGTTGAAGATACAGCAGGAAAAACTCTACAGCAAAGAACCACTCACTGACAGATGCCTGGCAGAGTGTGTGTCTGTGTGTGTGTGTGTGTGTGTGTGTGTGTGTGTGTGTGTGTGTGTGTGTGTGTGCGCGTGCGTGCGCGTGCGTGCGTGTGTGTGTGTGTGTACGTGTGTGTGTGTGTGTGTGTGTGTGTGTGTGTGTGTGTGTGTGTGTGTGTGTGTGTGTGTGTGTGTGTATGTGTGTGTGTGTGTGTGTGTATGTGTGAGTACGTGTGTTTGTGTGCGTACGCGTGTGTGTGTGTGTGTGTGTGTGTGTGTGTGTGTGTGTGTGTGTGTGTGTGTGTGTGTGTGTGTGTGTATGTGTGTGTGTGTGTGTGTGTATGTGTGAGTACGTGTGTTTGTGTGCGTACGCGTGCGTGTGTGTGTGTATGTGTGAGTACGTGTGTTTGTGTGCGTACGCGTGTATGTGTGTGTGTATGTGTGAGTACGTGTGTTTGTGTGCGTACGCGTGTATGTGTGTGTGTATGTGTGAGTACGTGTGTTTGTGTGCGTACGCGTGTATGTGTGTGTGTATGTGTGAGTACGTGTGTTTGTGTGCGTACGCGTGCGTGTGTGTGTGTATGTGTGAGTACGTGTGTTTGTGTGCGTACGCGTGCGTGTGTGTGTGTATGTGTGAGTACGTGTGTTTGTGTGCGTACGCGTGTATGTGTGTGTGTATGTGTGAGTACGTGTGTTTGTGTGCGTACGCGTGCGTGTGTGTGTGTATGTGTGAGTACGTGTGTTTGTGTGCGTACGCGTGCGTGTGTGTGTGTATGTGTGAGTACGTGTGTTTGTGTGCGTACGCGTGTATGTGTGTGTGTATGTGTGAGTACGTGTGTTTGTGTGCGTACGCGTGTATGTGTGTGTGTATGTGTGAGTACGTGTGTTTGTGTGAGTACGCGTGTGCGTGTGTGTGTGTTTGTGTGCGTACGCGTGCGTGTGTGTGTGTATGTGTGAGTACGTGTGTTTGTGTGCGTACGCGTGTATGTGTGTGTGTATGTGTGAGTACGTGTGTTTGTGTGCGTACGCGTGTATGTGTGTGTGTATGTGTGAGTACGTGTGTTTGTGTGAGTACGCGTGTGCGTGTGTGTGTGTTTGTGTGCGTACGCGTGTGTGTGTGTGTGTGTATGTGTGAGTACGTGTGTTTGTGTGCGTGTGTGTGCGTACGCGTGTGTGTGTACGTGAGAGAGACAAAGGACACATGCTCTTTTTTTTATATATATATTTTACCCCTTTTTCTCTCCAATTTCGTGATATCCAATCGGTAGTTACAGTTCTGTCACATCGCTGCAACTCCCATACGGACTCGGGAGAGGCGAAGGTCGAGAGCCATGCGTCCTCCGAAACACGACCCTGCCAAGCCGCACTGCTTATTTGACACACTGCTTTCTTTAACCCGGGAAGCCAGCCGCACCAATGTGTTGGAGGAATCACCGTCCAGCTGGCGACCGAAGTCAGCTTTCAGGTGCCAAGCACGCCTCAAAGAGTCGCTAGAGCAGAATGCATAAGGAAATCCCGGCTGGCCAACCCGTCCCCTAACCCTGCGATGCAGTGCCTTAGACCGCTGCGCCACTCGGGAGGCCCCGTGTTCACATGCTCAAACTCTTTTTCCTCTCATGAGATGAAGGAGACAGGCGCCATTTGAAGATTTTCCCGTCAGAGATGTGGCTAAATTATCTATACACTTGGTACATTACAGATGACCTGTATCCACTCCCTAATTAAAGACACTGTATAGTGCTCTGCTATTTTCTGCTACAGTATGTCTTTCATTTAACTGCCTGACTTTATTTTGTAGGCACTCACAGTATAATAGATTCAGTCTATTGCTAGCACAGGATGACACACGTATACACACACACACACACACACACACACACACACACACACACACACACACACACACACACACCCCCCCACACACACACACACACACTCATGAATACCAGATGTATCTATATATATATATATATATATATCAGTGGAAGTCATGGTGACAGAAGCCGTAGCCTGCCATGTTTTTTTCTGCTGAGTTGCGGATCTGAAGAATGACAGAAAACTGAGGGTCAACATTGCTGCTCTTCTCTAACGACACTGTCTTTAACAACACCGTCTAACAACACTGTCTAACAATACTGTCTTTAACAACACTCTCTAACAACATGCTCTAACAACATGCTCTAACAACATTGTCTAACAACATTGTCTAACAACACTCTCTAACAACACACTCGAACAACACTGTCTAACAACACTGTTCTAATAGCACTCTCTAACAACACTGTCTAACAACACTGTCTAACAACACTTTCTCTAACAACACGGTCTAACAACACTGTCTAACAACACTGTTTCTAACAACATCTTCTAACAACACTGTCTCTAACAACACTGTCTAACAACACTGTCTCTAACAACACTGTCTATCAACACTGTCTCTAACAACACTGCCTAACAACACTCTCTAACAGCACTCTAGTAATATTGTCTAACAACATTGTCTCTAACAACACTGTTGAACAGCACTCTCTAACAACACTGTCTCTAACACCACTGTCTAACAGCACTCTCTAACAACACTGTCTAACAACACTCTCTAACAACACTGTCTCTAACAACACATTCTCTAACAACACTGTCTCTAACAGCACTCTCTAACAACATCGCATAACAACACTGTCTCTAACAACACTGTCTAATAGCACTCTCTAACCGCACCGTCTCTAACAACACTGTCTCTAACAACGCTGTCTAACAGCACTCTCTAACAACACTGTCTCTAACAACACTCTCTAATAACACTGTCTAACAACACTGTCTAACAACACTGTTTCTAACAACACTGTCTAACAACACCGTCTTTAATTTAACAACACTGTCTAACAACACTGTCTATCAACACTGTCTAACAACACTGTCTAACAACACTGTTTCTAACAACACTGTCTAACGACACCGTCTTTAATTTAACAACACTGTCTAACAACACTGTCTAACAACACCGTCTATCAACATTGTTTAACAAAATCACCTAACAACACTTTCTAACAACCCTGTCTTTAACAACACTGTCTAACAACACTGTCTAACAACCCTGTCTTTAACAACACTGTCTAACAACACTTTCTAACAACCCTGTCTTTAACAACACTGTCTAAAAGCACTGTTTTTACAGGATTAAAACATGGTATACACTGTACAACAAAATGCTTACTTGCATGTTCCTTTTCAACAATGTAAAAACAATAAGACATAATACAAGGTAAGAATAGGAACTTAAAGTAAATAGCTCAGTAGAATGACGTCACCCACCACACCTCTGTAACACACACGCACACACACACACACACACACACATATACATGCATGCGCGCACACACACACACGCACACGTATACACGCATGCGCGCACACACACTCACACACGCACGCACACACACACATTTATGAAGAAGCACGCACACACACATGCAGAGACAAAGCTATATTAGAAAGGACAGGATGGATATTGAAAGGCAGTGTGGGGTATTGGGGGGCTGTAGCTCTGGGGTCGGGGGACTGACAGGCTGAATACAGATGGGCTGCTGGGGTGGTGGGATTCAGATAAGAGGAGGGCACAGGGGTCAGAGGGAGGGAGAGAGAGAGGGAGAAAGGGATTTGGGCCACACAGAGAGAGCTGGGAGATGAAACACACCCTGTCCAAGTCCGTTCTCTGGGATTTGGGGTTCGCTATAGTTGATTCTTCTGAATCTCTCCCGCCTGGAAAAAATGAGCTTTCTGTTCCTCCCATCCTGGCTCGCAGATGTGGCAGACTGATTTCCATGAGCTCCGTCCTCTCCATATTACTGAATGATGTATAGAAACCTCCCTCTTCCAGCCATATGGAAGTTATACACGAGTTCCACAGATCTACAGATCTAGTTCATACCGTATTTGTCTTATACCAGTGTTAAAGCTACCCTACTCTAATACAACAACATACACTACAACCTTGTAAATGTGCTACTAAGCCTCTGTTGACCACCCTATCCCTGCTTTACCCCATGCCAGGACCTGTGTCTGTGTGCCAGTGTCTGTGTTTGCCTGAGAGGCAGCTAGAGCCACTGAGCACATTAAAGAGCTGTTTACTCAGCTGAGGCTCCAGCAATCATCCTTTGAAACACACACACACACACACACACACACACACACACACACACACTGCTCTAGTCTATGCCAACAGGGTGGGGGGCAGCAAGACATGTATAAAAGCAAGAGAAGGGGGGATCTAATTGTCTTTCTTTCTGCAGCTTATCATATTAATAAGGACAGTGTAACCTTTTCTGATGAACAGTAAACAGTAGCCTCTCCTCACATCAAAGTGGTTGATCTTTTGGGATCTTTCATTTTAATTTCCTCCGTGGTGAGGACCACCACTGACACACACACATGCACAAGCACATGCACACACACACACACACACACACACACACACACACACACACACACACACACATTAAGCCGACATGCACATCAGCCTTACCCACCAGCACAGGCACATACAAACAGCATGGTTGCATCTTTCAGGGCTGGCTCTGGTTCTGGTGTCAGTGTTACATGTAGTGACTCCCTCTGTGTGGAATAATAGTGTTTATCATTATTTTTTAATGACCAGACTGTGAATATCCCTTTGAGCATGGTGAAGTTATTAATTACACTATAGATTTCACTACAGTCACTACAAAGATACTGGCGTCCTTCCTAACTCAGTTGCCTGAGAGGAAGGAAACAGCAAAGGGATTTCACCATGGGGCCAATGGTGATTATAAAATTAATAAATCCTCTTAAGGATCCGCCCCCTTTTTTCAATTATCGCCTAAAATGACACACCCAAATCTAACTGCCTGTAGCTCAGGACCTGAAGCAAGGACATGCATATTATTGGTACTATTTGAAAGGAAACACTTTGAAGTTTGTGGGAATGTGAAAAGAATGTAGGAGAATATAATACAATAGATCTGGTAAAAGATAATACAAAGAAAAACTTTTTTTTGTACCATCGTCTTTGAAATGCAGGAGAAAGACCATAATGTGCTGTGTATGCTGTTTTTTATGCTGTTCATGAAAAACAGTGGAATTAAGCTAAGCACAGGCAAAATCCTAGAGGAAAACCTGGTTCAGTCTGCTTTCCACCAGACACTGGGAGATTAATTCACCTTTCAGCAGGACAATAACCTAAAACACAAGGCCAAATCTACACTGGAGTTCTTACCAAGAAGACAGTAAATGTTCCTGAGTGGCCGAGTTACAGTTTTGACTTAAATCTTCTTGAATATCTATGACTAAATGTTGATTAAATGTTCAACAATCAATTTGACAGAGCTTGAAGAATTTTGATAAGCTAAATATGCAAATGTTATACAATCCAGGTGTGGAAAGTTCTAGGAGACATCCCCAGAAAGACTCACAGCTGTAATCACTGCCAAATGTGCTTCTAAAAGTAATGAGTCAGGGGTGTGAATACTTATGTAAATAAGATATTACTGTATTTAATTTTTAATACATTTGCAAAAATGTCTAAAAACATGTTTTCACTTTGTCATTATGGGGTATTCGGTGTAAATGGCTGAGGCGAAAAACATGAATTGAATACATTTTGAATGCAGGCTGTAGCAACAAAATGTGGAACAAGTATTAATAATATAATATATTCTGAAGGCACAGAATGTATGTTGGTGGGAAATGTGTGCATCATTATCTGCAGGCAAACTGGAATACACTGAGTTTCTGTCTGTCAGACAGGCAGTGTGTTTGATGTGGTAATTGCAGATAAGCTACAGAGTGGGGAAAGATACCGACTTCAATAAAACGACTGCTCTCCCAAAGACAACAAAGACAGCAGAGAACGTCCAACTTAAAATAATACACTCTTCACGCATTCATCCAGTCTTCACACATTCATCCAGTCTTCACACATTTAGCCAGTCTTCACACATTCATCCAGTCTTCACACATTCATCCAGTCTTCACACATTCATCCAGTCTTCACACATTCAGCCAGTCTTCACACATTCATCCAGTCTTCACACATTCAGCCAGTCTTCACACATTCAGCCAGTCTTCACACATTCAGCCAGTCTTCACACATTCATCCAGTCTTCACACATTTAGCCAGTCTTCACACATTCATCCAGTCTTCACACATTCATCCAGTCTTCACACATTCAGCCAGTCTTCACACATTCAGCCAGTCTTCACACATTCATCCAGTCTTCACACATTCATCCAGTCTTCACACATTCAGCCAGTCTTCACACATTCATCCAGTCTTCACACATTCATCCAGTCTTCACACATTCAGCCAGTCTTCACACATTCATCCAGTCTTCACACATTCAGCCAGTCTTCACACATTCATCCAGTCTTCACACATTCATCCAGTCTTCACACATTCAGCCAGTCTTCACACATTCAGCCAGTCTTCACACATTCAGCCAGTCTTCACACATTCATCCAGTCTTCACACATTCAGCCAGTCTTCACACATTCATCCAGTCTTCACACATTCATCCAGTCTTCACACATTCAGCCAGTCTTCACACATTCAGCCAGTCTTCACACATTCATCCAGTCTTCACACATTCATCCAGTCTTCACACATTCAGCCAGTCTTCACACATTCAGCCAGTCTTCACACATTCATCCAGTCTTCACACATTCAGCCAGTTTTCACACATTCATCCAGTCTTCACACATTCAGCCAGTCTTCACACATTCAGCCAGTCTTCTTCAAAGGAGAACCGATAGACTGGAAACAAATAAAACATGGGAATGTAATTATAAACACCGTGATCGTGAACATCTAATCATTCAGCTACCGTTGCTTCCCATGTTCAGCACTTTCTCCTCCAAATATAACTGGACTTCAAAGGCAAGACACAGGAAACGAAGAAGCAACAAAGAAAACCGTGTTCCAGGATGATTCTTATGTTACTAAACTCATGAGTCTGTAAATTAATGTGTCATAATGAATAATATCTCATTTCCTGAACCAAAGTGACATCAAAGACATGAGCGAGTAAGTTAGTTGTGTCTATTTGGTCTGGCTCAGCTCATGAACCCTACCCTATGAACCCTGACCTTATCAGACACAAACAGAGCAGGTAGCAGCTAGCCTTGACAAACGTCTATTAGTCTGTGTTTAATGTGGTGACCTTAGCAGTGAGTGACCCTAAAGTTGGACAGGCCAGTCTCTTTGAACCCTGGTAGTGACACAGCCCTGCTGTTGACTCTGTGTGCAGTGACTGAGACACAGTGGGGCAGAGGGAGCAGAGGGCCAATAGAACACCATCACTGCTGGCACTAGTTGAAG
>NC_143048.1:35212500-35230000 GCF_057628025.1 Oncorhynchus mykiss
CACATCACAGAGCTCACAGGGGCGCAGCACTGCTCAGTACCATGGGCATAGTACACACACACACACACTGACCATGGGCATAGTACACACACACACACCATGACCATGGGCATAGTACACACACACACACACACTGACCATGGGCATAGTACACACACACACCATGACCATGGGCATAGTACACACACACACACACACACACTGACCATGGGCATAGTACACACACACACACTGACCATGGGCATAGTACACACACACACCATGACCATGGGCATAGTACACACACACACACACACTGACCATGGGCATAGTACACACACACACACACACACACACACACACACACACACACACACACACACACACACACACACACACACACACTGACCATGGGCGGTCTGGTAAACCATGTTCCCCGCTATCTAATCCCTCTCAGGTATTCCTTTCATCACACAGATCCCCTCTCAGCCTGTCTAGTGTTCTGTCATACACACAGAACAGGCCTGCTCATTATAAACCACACAATGGCTCCTCATGTTAACAGTTGACAACACTCCTCAACCCCCATTAGTTACTAGAGACTACACCAGTATCAGTGTCTTCTACACTGAGGAACACCTTACTAATATTGAGTTGCACCCCCACCCCCCTTTCTTCCTCTTTTCCCCTCAGAACAGCCTCAATTCATTAGGGCATGGACTCTACAAGGTGTTGAAAGCATTCCACAGGGATGCTGACCCATGTTGACTCCAATGCTTCCCACAGTTGTGTCAAGTTGGCTGGATGTTCATCGGGTGGTGGACCATTCTTGATACACAAGGGAATCTGTTGAGCATGAAAAACCCAGCAGCGTTGCAGTTCTTGACACAAACCAATACAGCTGGCACCTACTACCATACCCCATTCAAAGGCACTTCAATATTTTGTGTTGTCCATCCACCGTCTAAATGACACACATACACAATCCATGTTTCAATCTCAAAACTTACAAATCCTTCTTTAACCTGTCTTCTCCCCTTCTACACTAATTGAGGTGGATGTAACAAATTACATCAATAAGGGATCATAGTTTCACCTGGATTCACCTGGTCAGTCTGTCATGGAAAGATCAAGGTTTTGTATACATAGTGTATATTAGTAAATGTCCTTGTGCTCTGCAGTGTTACAGAAAACACTGAACCACTTAACAGATATAAAGAGCTGCTTCACAGAGAAAAGATTACCTTAAAAGCTCAGGCTGCTTGTTAAAGCCACAAACTTGGGATCATTCTAGAACATGCTGTGCGCACTCAAGCTGACATTTTTTTGCTTAACCCAAACCAAATCCACAGAATTCCAAATGAGGAATTCCGTCATGTCGGGCGGTGATTCCAGCCTGTATCTGGGGACATGTGTGATGGATAAAAGAAGAAGAAGGGGATGTTTGAGGAGAGCTAAATTAAGGGCAGCACCACAGGTTCTTGTGCAAATTCCCTGTGGTGCTTGCCTGCACACACACACACACACACACACACACACACTCACACACACACACACACACAGGGAGAAGGGGTTGGATTAGAGTGGCATAATAGGTCCCAATGCGCTCCTCTCCTCTCCTCTCTTCTCCTCTCCTCTCCTCTCCTCTCCTCTCCTCTGTTCTCCTCTCCTCTGTTCTCCTCTCCTCTCCTCTCCTCTCCTCTGTTCTCCTCTCCTCTCCTCTCCTCTCCTCTCCAAGGCCCACTAGGTCTGTTTATTTATTTATTTAGGAAGGGAGGGAGGGAATAGGGGGGAGGGAAAAAGCTTTCATCTCAATTTTCCAGGGGATGGAAACAGGGTACATAGGGGAACTTTTGTGTGACACGAATTCAAATGAAATCCTCTCAGACTGGGAGGAGAGAGTACACAAAGAGAGCTCCTCTCTCTGGTTGGAGGGAGTGAGGGAGAGGGAGGGAGCAAGGGAGACGGATCGAGAGAGAGAAGGATTGTGAGAGAGGTATAGAGCAGTGGCTACGGTGGGGGTCCCTCCTATTGTTGGTCCAGCTAGGATGCAGCACTTTGCACTCATGAGCTGCTGTAATTAGCCAGCCCCAGAGAGAGAGAGAGAGAGAGAGAGACAGACAGACAGACAGACAGACAGACAGACAGACAGACAGACAGACAGACAGACAGACAGACAGACAGGGTGGAGACTGGAGCCTCAGCCTGCCTGGTTCCTCTGTTTCCATCACAAACAGAGACCTGTTTGAATGTGGCGGCCAAGTGTTTTTTGTCCAGAAATTGAAACAAGATCTACTAGACAAAGTGTATGTTATATTATGTGTGTGTGTGTTTGTACACATGTTTTACAGTATTGCAGAAGCTACCAAGCCCCTCCCCTATACAAACAAACAAACACACCTCCGCAAACAGACACACTTCCAAACACTGAGCTCCCAAAAGGTATACACATTCACACAGACACACTTCCAAACACTGAGCTCCCAACAGGTATACACATTCACACAGACACACTTCCAAACACTGAGCTCCCAACAGGTATACACATTCACACAGACACACTTCCAAACACTGAGCTCCCAACAGGTATACACATTCACACAGACACACTTCCAAACACTGAGCTCCCAACAGGTACACACATTCACACAGACACACTTCCAAACACTGAGCTCCCAACAGGTACACACATTCACACAGACACACTTCCAAACACTGAGCTCCCAACAGGTACACACATTCACACAGACACACTTCCAAACACTGAGCTCCCAACAGCTACACACATTCACACAGATGATGTGTATTCAGGTGAGAGGATTATGTTCTGTGTGTTGGTTCTGGGTTCTGTAATATCAACACAATGCCTTGGACAGATGCATGTACAAGAAACGAGCAGGGAAAACACACCCACATTCAAATCCTGACCTTCAATCCTGATTGGATACAACTGAAGAACGTCCAAAGAAAGCATCTTTCTAGGATTTCTGCTTACATGATGATTACCACTGACCATCTGCCTTTGCGCCACTACTGATTAGCAGTACATTTCTGGGATGTGTGTGCAGTTTGTGAAGGTGTGTGGCTTTTGTGTGTGTTTGCTGTGTGTGTGTGTGTGTGTGTGTCTGGTATGATCTGTGTATATACAGGTTCTGAACTCTTGCTCTAACTCCAGGGCTTACGGGCATGGAGGCCCATATCGCTGGGCAGATGTCAGACGTAATTGCATTTCTATCCCCCTGATAACCACAGCTCTTACCCCTCCAAAAACACCTCACCTCCCATGGAGGTATAAGGCCCAAATTCCTGCCAGTGTACTTACTGGTGATTAATATTACATATTTATATATGCATACCCTTCTGCCTGCAAAGACTACATCTGTCAGTCAGGCTGCAGGCGATACAAACCCATATCAGAAAAATAGGAATCCGCCCTCGGCAGACAAATGTATTTATTTCTCCAACTACCTAAGGAGGCAGCAGGAGAGGGGTGGGGTGGAGGGTAGCAGCAGAAGGGGGTAAAGCACAGTAAATAGGCAGCTCTGCACCTGGCGCAAAGGCAACTTTCAAACTTAAAGGGGAAAGAGTCAAGTTGCAACTTGCATGGTGGAACAGCAACTGAGTAGGGAAAAGAGACTGTGGAACAGTGGTGGAGTGGGAAGGGCAGACTGTGGAACTATTAGTCTACCTGCTGCCCTAGTCCACCTCTAGTAACTGTGTTCTCACTAGTAGTCTACCTCTAGTAACTGTGTTCTCAGTCCTAGTCTACCTCTAGTAACTGTGTTCTCAGTCCTAGTCTACCTCTAGTAACTGTGTTCTCACTCCTAGTCTACCTCTAGTAACTGTGTTCTCACTCCTAGTCTACCTCTAGTAACTGTGTTCTCAGTCCTAGTCCACCTCTAGTAAATGTGTTCTCACTCCTAGTCTACCTCTAGTAACTGTGTTCTCACTCCTAGTCCACCTCTAGTAACTCTGTGTTCTCACTCCTAGTCCACCTCTAGTAACTGTGTTCTCAGTCCTAGTCTACCTCTAGTAACTGTGTTCTCACTCCTAGTCTACCTCTAGTAACTGTGTTCTCACTGCTAGTCTACCTCTAGTAACTCTGTGTTCTCACTGCTAGTCTACCTCTAGTAACTGTGTTCTCAGTCCTAGTCTACCTCTAGTAACTGTGTTCTCACTCCTAGTCTACCTCTAGTAACTGTGTTCTCACTGCTAGTCTAACTCTAGTAACTCTGTGTTCTCACTGCTAGTCTACCTCTAGTAACTCTGTGTTCTCACTGCTAGTCTACCTCTAGTAACTGTGTTCTCACTGCTAGTCTACCTCTAGTAACTCTGTGTTCTCACTGCTAGTCTACCTCTAGTAACTCTGTGTTCTCACTGCTAGTCTACCTCTAGTAACTCTGTGTTCTCACTGCTAGTCTACCTCTAGTAACTCTGTGTTCTCACTGCTAGTCTACCTCTAGTAACTGTGTTCTCACTGCTAGTCTACCTCTAGTAACTCTGTGTTCTCACTCTCACCCATATAGAAGACTCAGCAAACATCCAGCAACACTACAACCTACTGTAGCATAATTACAGAGTGGTGGGTGGAGACAGACACAGAGATGGGTGTAGAGGCAGATTCTGTGCCCCCCTTCCTACAAGCCAGAATATTAGACACAATATGTCTTGCAAGATGAGTGGGGAGCCTTGACTGGGCCATCCAGCAAGCATACTGTGTTTGACGCTGTTTCACAAAGGCTGTGCTCTCCGGCTCTCTGTCACAATGCTACAGGTTGGTGTCTAAACCTCCTACCTCCTGTTTTATATGACTACACTACCATGAGACAGGCATGCACACATAGACATACACAAACACATATTCATAGAGACAAATGAACACAACACAGATAGGCACACACACATATACATACACAAACACACATTCATAAAGACAAATGAACACAACACAGATAGACACACACACACAGACAGACACACAAACACACACAAAAAACACAAACACTCACACAGGCACACAAGCATAAACACACACACTGAACTGTACACATCCTCTCTTAAAGCCACAGGGCATCCATCTGAATTACTCATGTGAGAGGTTTATTTGTTTTACATTTCTTTCCTATCCAATGCAGCAAAGGGCTCCCTCTCCCTGCATAAATTTCCAGACAGGTCAGGGCTGAGAAACACACAGGGATTACAGCACTGCTGTTCAGACCTGGAGCCATTCCACTCTACAGCCCCGCCATCCAGCCCCACCACCTCCTATTCACACACTGATAGGAAAAAACACTGCGCACATACTGTTCCTGGAGTGTATTTTCATAGCTAGCTCCGAGCTATGATAGCAGCATTTCATTCAGTGTATTTTAATAGCTAGCTCCGAGCTATGATAGCAGCATTTCATTCAGTGTATTTTAATAGCTAGCTCCGAGCTATGATAGCAGCATTTCATTCAGTGCTTTTTCTGCTCTATCCATCCAGAGTGCTATTACAATGCCACTATGTGCCTTTAGACAAGAGAGGCAATATATCTGTCACTTTACACTAAAAATACTACAGCTATCTGTGGAGTCATATTAGTGTTTTGTATTACTGGCTGTAGACACTGAAGGCTGCAGTATAATGGAGTGCAGCGTGGTATAGAGAAAGGGCCTCTATTTGTCTCAGTGGCAGATTTCTGTGTATCTCCGGACAGCTCATTGGGCCAGTTGGCCAGTGGTAACTTCTGCCCCCCATCCAGATGCAGAAATTACCCCCCCCTATGGGGTCAGAGGTCAGCACAGAGAAACAGTTGCACAAATCTGGCCGGTCTGTCTGGCGACCGGCCTCCTCCTCTACCATCCTCCTCCACTCCCCCACCCCACTCCTCGCTACTCCCCCTATGGATATTCTCCCCCCACACTCCCTCGACGTTTGCTTAGCTTACCTGCTGCTCTCAGGGACAGCCTCCCCCACTGACTTTTACTCTGCCCCCACCTCAGCGACATGCATCACTGTTACAGTTGTTAACATGTACATTACTATTTCTGTTTGTATTATTATTATTATTTGTATTGTTTTAAATTCACTTGGTTCATACACCCCCTCAACAGTCTTTACTCTGACTGCTGCTCCCCCATATGGTGATTCCCCCCCAACAGTCTTTACTCTGACTGCTGCTCCCCCATATGGTGATTCCCCCCTCAACAGCCTTTACTCTGACTGCTGCTCCCCCATATGGTGATTCCCCCCCAACAGTCTTTACTCTGACTGCTGCTCCCCCATATGGTGATTCCCCCCCAACAGTCTTTAATCTGACTGCTGCTCCCCCATATGGTGATTTCCCTCCAACAGTCTTTACTCTGACTGCTGCTCCCCCATATGGTGATTCCCCCCCAACAGTCTTTACTCTGACTGCTGCTCCCCCATATGGTGATTCCCCCCCAACAATCTTTACTCTGACTGCTGCTCCCCCATATGGCGATTCCCCCCCAACAGTCTTTACTCTAACTGCTGCTCCCCCATATGGTGATTCCCCCCCAACAGTCTTTACTCTGACTGCTGCTCCCCCATATGGTGATTCCCCCCCAACAGTCTTTACTCTGACTGCTGCTCCCCCATATGGTGATTCCCCCCCAACAGTCTTTACTCTGACTGCTGCTCCCCCATATGGTGATTCCCCCTCAACAGTCTTTACTCTGACTGCTGCTCCCCCATATGGTGATTCCCCCCCAACAGTCTTTACTCTGACTGCTGCTCCCCCATATGGTGATTCCCCCTCAACAGTCTTTACTCTGACTGCTGCTCCCCCATATGGTGATTCCCCCCCAACAGTTTTTACTCTGACTGCTGCTCCCCCATATTGTGATTCCCCCCCAACACTCTTTACTCTGACTGCTGCTCCCCCATATGGTGATTCCTCCCCAACCCCCCCAACAGTCTTTACTCTGACTGCTGCTCCCCCACATGGTGATTCCCCCCCAACAGTCTTTACTCTGACTGCTGCTCCCCCATATGGTGATTCCCCCCTAACAGGGAATGAAATAGAATGTGTCTATTAAACACTGTGAATGTGACTATTAAACACTGTGAATGTGTCTATTAAACACTGTGAATGTGACTATTAAACACTGTGAATGTGTCTATTAAATACTGTGAATATGACTATTAAACACTGTGAATGTGTCTATTAAACACTGTGAATGTGACTATTAAACACTGTGAATGTGACTATTAAACACTGTGAATGTGACTATTAAACACTATGAATGTGTCTATTAAACACTGTGAATGTGACTATTAAACACTGTGAATGTGTCTATTAAACACTGTGAATCTCTGAATCTCTTTTCTCTCTCAACATCTATCTTTCCCCATCCTTCCTCTCATCTCTCTCTCCTCTCCTCCCTTTTCTTTTCTCTCTTCCTCTCTCCCTACCATCCCTCTTTACCTGTTTCTATGGTCTACCTATATAGATGGATGCATTCTGCAGCTCATCCTATCATGTAATTCACCCCATGTCCTCCTATCTGCAGATGACCAGCCAGGGTGTCCTAAATAAACCTGTCAGCCCACCAGATAAGATGCAGGAAATATGGAAATCATATCATATGGAGTGGTGTGATATGGTGCTGGGGGAAAACAGGTTGTGATATGACAATGATATGTACATCTTTTAATGGGGTTATAGCCACGGATGATACGTACATATTTTAATGGGGTTATAAACAGGGATGGAGATAGAGAAAGGTAAGTGTGGTGAAAGGTGAAGCAAAGAGAGGGAGGGTAGAGGAGGAGGAGGAGGTTAGAGGGGGAGGCAGATGGGAGGATGAGGAGGGAACATGCTGAGAAGGGGAAACGAGGAGGAGGAGGAGGATGGAGGAGGAGGATGTTAGAGGAGGAGGAGGGCAGAGGAGGAGGAGGGTAGAGGAGGAAGAGGGTAGAGGGTAGAGGAGGAAGAGGGTAGAGGAGGAGGGTGGAGGGTAGAGGAGGAAGAGGGTAGAGGAGGAAGAGGGTAGAGGGTGGAGGAGGCGGGTAGAAGAGGAATAGGGTAGAGGTTAGAGGAGGAAGAGGGTAGAGGTTAGAGGAGGAAGAGGGTAGAGGGTAGAGGAGGAAGAGTGTAGAGGTTAGAGGAGGAAGAGGGTAGAGGGTAGAGGAGGGAGAGGGTAGAGGGTAGAGGAGGAGGGTAGATGGTAGAGGAGGAAGAGGGTAGAGGAGGAAGAGGGTAAAGGTTAGAGGAGGAAGAGGGTAGAGGAGGAGGGTAGAGGTTAGAGGAGGAAGAGGGTAGATGGTAGATGGTAGAGGAGGGAGAGGGTAGAGGGTAGAGGAGGAAGAGGGTAGAGGAGGAAGAGGGTAAAGGTTAGAGGAGGAAGAGGGTAGAGGGTAGAGGGTAGAGGAGGGAGAGGGTCAAGGGTAGAGGAGGAGGAAGACAACACAACAAGAGATGATGAGAGGAGGAACATGGCAGAAGGTCAAACATTAGAGAGAGAGGAGACAGAGGGTGTCAATTAACTAGTGGAGGGGGGAGGTGGCACATTCCATCACACTCTGCCCCACGCTGTGAGGGTGTCCCTGCCTCTGTACACAGGGCCTAAACAAACACTCATTAACACAGTCCTCCTTCAAAGATCGTTTTTCACCCAGCAGTCCTAATTTGGCTTAATGAGGCCCCCGCTGGCCAGCACCGTAATGGCAGAAGACAGAAAGTACCAGGCAGGGTATTCTACTGGACGCCCATACCATGGAATACAGTGTGATGGAAAAACAATATAATTAACTATTTAATGAACCTATCCCCTCTTACCACCCCCCATCCTTCCAATGTACAATCCCCAAATTCAATTTAGGCTATTCCATGCTTTATGGTAATGTATAGCTCATTAAAATGTTAGTTAAAAACTCATTAAAATTCACTTGGAGAAGTAATGGCTTCATTACAGTAATATGCTGAAAAGCAAAGAAAAAGACAGGAAGAACAAAGAGAAGAAAGAGAGAAAGAGAAAGACAGCTTTCTAATCACTTAATTGTGACTAAAACGGAATACATTTGCATAATAAATAGTGATGAGCGGCTACATTTTTTCTCTCTTCACAGCGCTCTATAATTAACAAGCGCTACAATTAAAGATGCATTTATTTCCCCGAAATTGTATCTTTTGGTGGCCACTTCAGTTTTCAATGTGTTGCATCTGCCTCTTCTGCCTGGTTGTTTTGTAGTGTTTGTGCTACGGATGCCAGATGTGCAGAGCGTGCGGTAACTGGAGCTGGCTGATACAGAAGAACAATGTGCCCATGGCCCTTTCTGCCTGGCCTGATAAGAGATAGGGCTGGGTTGTGCTGATGCTCGCCTCCCGCTCAGCCCTGAATGGACACTTTAGAGCCGGAAGGAAGGAGGGGGAAAGACGCAGAGGAGGTTTCCTGCCAATTACACCACACAGACTGAAAGACAGACAGACTGACAGACTGACCGAGATGCAACCAAGTATACTGAGTGACTGAGTAGATGAATGTGCCTGGTAGGACTGGGAGAGGAGAGGAGAGGGAAAGGAAGAGGAAGTGGAAGAGGAAGAGGAGAGGAGAGGAGAGGAGAGGAGAGGAGAGGATAGGAGAGGAGAGGAGAGGAGAGGAGAGGAGAGGAGAGGAGAGGAGAGGAGAGGAGAGGAGAGGAGAGGAGAGGAGAGGATTTTGGGCTATGCTGCCTGATGAAGAAGGATGTAGCATGGCAGGGCCAGCTGTTGGTTGATAATAAGACATGTTGAGAGGTAAACATTATGCTTTGAGTAAAAACACTTGGTAAACAGGCACTACTACTCCATGAGCAGCTGGGAAATCCTGCATGATTGAGTCTACCCGAGAAAGTGCCAACATTGATTCCCATACAGATGTATACAGATAAAACAGCTCATCATTTGAGCTGCTCAGGGCCATTAAAATCACTGTCTGACTCAGAATGTGTATTCATTTTGTTCAACGGGTTGGAGTGGCTCGACCTGAGCAGTCGATGGAAATAACATCTTTCCTAGAAATGCCACATGAAGGCATTCTGAGATTGTGCATTGGAGGAAGCTGTGATGCCTGTTGGGGATAATAACTCATAGGGTACTGAATTTAATCATGTCTACTTATTCTTCTAGTTCAGCTGTCCAGCCTCTCTGATCAAGAGACATCCTATAGAAAGCCACTCAGCCACTCACAGATCAGACATAGTCCCATAATCTACAGATCAGACATAGTCCTGTAATCTACAGATCAGACATAGTCCCGTAATCTACAGATCAGACATAGTCCTGTAATCTACAGATCAGACATAGTCCTGTAATCTACAGATCAGACATAGTCCTGTAATCTACAGATCAGACATAGTCCTGTAATCTACAGATCAAACATAGTTCCGTAATCTACAGATCAGACATAGTCCTGTAATCTACAGATCAGACATAGTCCCGTAATCTACAGATCAGACATAGTCCTGTAATCTACAGATCAGACATAGTCCCATAATGTACAGATCAGACATAGTCCTGTAATCTACAGATCAGACATAGTCCTGTAATCTACAGATCAGACATAGTCCTGTAATCTACAGATCAGACATAGTCCTGTAATCTACAGATCAGACATAGTCCCGTAATCTACAGATCAGACATAGTCCTGTAATCTACAGATCAGACATAGTCCTGTAATCTACAGATCAGACATAGTCCTGTAATCTACAGATCAGACATAGTCCTGTAATCTACAGATCAAACATAGTTCCGTAATCTACAGATCAGACATAGTCCTTTAATCTACAGATCAGACATAGTCCCGTAATCTACAGATCAGACATAGTCCTGTAATCTACAGATCAGACATAGTCCCATAATGTACAGATCAGACATAGTCCTGTAATCTACAGATCAGACATAGTCCTGTAATCTACATAGCAGACATAGTCCTGTAATCTACAGATCAGACATAGTCCTGTAATCTACAGATCAGACATAGTCCCATAATGTACAGATCAGACATAGTCCTGTAATCTACAGATCAGACATAGTCCTGTAATCTACAGATCAGACATAGTCCTGTAATCTACAGATCAGACATAGTCCTGTAATCTACAGATCAGACATAGTCCCGCAATCTACAGATCTGACATAGTCCTGTAGTCTACAGATCAGACATAGTCCTGTAATCTACAGATCAGACATAGTCCCGTAATGTACAGATCAGACATAGTCCTGTAATCTACAGATCAGACATAGTCCTGTAATCTACAGATCAGACATAGTCCTGTAATCTACAGATCAGACATAGTCCTGTAATCTACAGATCAGACACAGTCCTGTAATCTACAGATCAGACATAGTCATGTAATCTACAGATCAGACATAGTCCTGTAATCTACAGATCAGACATAGTCCTGTAATCTACAGATCAGACATAGTCCTGTAATCTACAGATCAGACACAGTCCTGTAATCTACAGATCAGACATAGTCCTGTAATCTACAGATCAGACATAGTCCTGTAATCTACTGATCAGACATAGTACTGTAATCTACAGATCAGACATAGTCCTGTAATCTACAGATCAGACATAGTCCTGTAATCTACAGATCAGACATAGTCCTGTAATCTACAGATCAGACATAGTCCTGTAATCTACAGATCAGACATAGTCCTGTAATCTACAGATCAGACATAGTCCTGTAATCTACAGATTAGACATAGTCCTGTAATCTACAGATCAGACACAGTCCTGTAATCTACAGATCAGACATAGTCCTGTAATCTACAGATCAGACATAGTCCTGTAATCTACAGATCAGACATAGTACTGTAATCTACAGATCAGACATAGTCCTGTAATCTACAGATCAGACATAGTCCTGTAATCTACAGATCAGACATAGTCCTGTAATCTACAGATCAGACATAGTCCTGTAATCTACAGATCAGACACAGTCCTGTAATCTACAGATCAGACATAGTCCTGTAATCTACAGATCAGACATAGTCCTGTAATCTACAGATCAGACATAGTCCTGTAATCTACAGATCAGACATAGTCCTGTAATCTACAGATCAGACACAGTCCTGTAATCTACAGATCAGACATAGTCCTGTAATCTACAGATCAGACATAGTCCTGTAATCTACAGATCAGACATAGTACTGTAATCTACAGATCAGACATAGTCCTGTAATCTACAGATCAGACATAGTCCTGTAATCTACAGATCAGACATAGTCCTGTAATCTACAGATCAGACATAGTACTGTAATCTACAGATCAGACATAGTCCTGTAATCTACAGATCAGACATAGTCCTGTAATCTACAGATCAGACATAGTCCTGTAATCTACAGATCAGACATAGTCCTGTA
The DNA here is from genome assembly GCF_057628025.1 of Oncorhynchus mykiss. Taxonomy (NCBI): domain Eukaryota; kingdom Metazoa; phylum Chordata; class Actinopteri; order Salmoniformes; family Salmonidae; genus Oncorhynchus; species Oncorhynchus mykiss. The sequence continues at coordinate 35,224,832 of NC_143048.1, forward strand.
ATCTACAGATCAGACACAGTCCTGTAATCTACAGATCAGACATAGTACTGTAATCTACAGATCAGACATAGTCCTGTAATCTACAGATCAGACACAGTCCTGTAATCTACAGATCAGACATAGTCCTGTAATCTACAGATCAGACATAGACCTGTAATCTACAGATCAGACATAGTCCTGTAATCTACAGATCAGACATAGTCCTGTAATCTACAGATCAGACATAGTACTGTAATCTACAGATCAGACATAGTCCTGTAATCTACAGATCAGACATAGTCCTGTAATCTACAGATCAGACATAGTCCTGTAATCTACAGATCAGACATAGTCCTGTAATCTACAGATCAGACATAGTCCTGTAATCTACAGATCAGACATAGTCCTGTAATCTACAGATCAGACACAGTCCTGTAATCTACAGATCAGACATAGTCCTGTAATCTACAGATCAGACATAGTCCTGTAATCTACAGATCAGACATAGTCCTGTAATCTACAGATCAGACATAGTCCTGTAATCTACAGATCAGACACAGTCCTGTAATCTACAGATCAGACATAGTCCTGTAATCTACAGATCAGACATAGTCCTGTAATCTACAGATCAGACATAGTACTGTAATCTACAGATCAGACATAGTCCTGTAATCTACAGATCAGACATAGTCCTGTAATCTACAGATCAGACATAGTCCTGTAATCTACAGATCAGACATAGTACTGTAATCTACAGATCAGACATAGTCCTGTAATCTACAGATCAGACATAGTCCTGTAATCTACAGATCAGACATAGTCCTGTAATCTACAGATCAGACATAGTCCTGTAATCTACAGATCAGACACAGTCCTGTAATCTACAGATCAGACATAGTACTGTAATCTACAGATCAGACATAGTCCTGTAATCTACAGATCAGACACAGTCCTGTAATCTACAGATCAGACATAGTCCTGTAATCTACAGATCAGACATAGTCCTGTAATCTACAGATCAGACATAGTCCTGTAATCTACAGATCAGACATAGTCCTGTAATCTACAGATCAGACATAGTACTGTAATCTACAGATCAGACATAGTCCTGTAATCTACAGATCAGACATAGTCCTGTAATCTACAGATCAGACATAGTCCTGTAATCTACAGATCAGACATAGTACTGTAATCTACAGATCAGACATAGTACTGTAATCTACAGATCAGACATAGTCCTGTAATCTACAGATCAGACATAGTCCTGTAATCTACAGATCAGACATAGTACTGTAATCTACAGATCAGACATAGTCCTGTAATCTACAGATCAGACATAGTCCTGTAATCTACAGATCAGACATAGTCCTGTAATCTACAGATCAGACACAGTCCTGTAATCTACAGATCAGACATAGTACTGTAATCTACAGATCAGACATAGTCCTGTAATCTACAGATCAGACATAGTCCTGTAATCTACAGATCAGACATAGTCCTGTAATCTACAGATCAGACATAGTACTGTAATCTACAGATCAGACATAGTCCTGTAATCTACAGATCAGACATAGTCCTGTAATCTACAGATCAGACATAGTCCTGTAATCTACAGATCAGACATAGTCCTGTAATCTACAGATCAGACATAGTCCTGTAATCTACAGATCAGACATAGTCCTGTAATCTACAGATCAGACATAGTCCTGTAATCTACAGATCAGACATAGTACTGTAATCTACAGATCAGACATAGTCCTGTAATCTACAGATCAGACATAGTCCTGTAATCTACAGATCAGACATAGTCCTGTAATCTACAGATCAGACATAGTCCTGTAATCTACAGATCAGACATAGTCCTGTAATCTACAGATCAGACATAGTCCTGTAATCTACAGATCAGACACAGTCCTGTAATCTACAGATCAGACATAGTCCTGTAATCTACATGTTTTTTTTTTATGACATGATCTTTCAGTAATGACACTTGATGTGGAATACACATTTCAAAAGAGACAAATATTTTACAATATCAGCATTTTTCAAAACGCACACATATTGGTTCTTCATTGCAAGGGTTCAGTTGTTACTTAAACATCACAACAGCATATAGTCTGGGCATATCGGGAGATGCATTGCCCCATGGGTAATGTCCTCTGCCAAAGAGAGAGCAAGAAATAACCACACAGCATTCTGGTTAGTCTGTCTCAGAGCAGAGACCACATCTAGACCCATCGCTGGGACAGTCTTGGAAACCCGTTGGCCATGGGCAGCATTACTGCATTACTACTCTGTGTCTTACAGGATCTAAATGTAGCCGTGGACCCTGCTGGCAGCCATGTCACTTTGGATCAGTGCTGCCTGACATATTGGAGAGGGATGCGTAGGACCCTCATTAACTGTGTCCCTCCAGTCTGTGGTAAGGGTTAACATTAAAACAGCCAGAAGGCCAAGGACTGGGAAGGCAGAGAGATTTCAGATGCATTCACTGTTGGAGTTCTCTTCTTTTTTCAGTGAAAGCATTGAGCTTAAAACATGGCCACTATTTTTGACTCTCCTCATCTCACCTCTCCTCACTCCATTCTTTTTACACCTCTGTCATGCAGTGATCACATCTCATCACTCTCCATCCCTCTATCTCTCTCACAGGTCCTGCCATAGTTAGCTGCCCTCAACAGTGTTCTCCGGTAGCCCCTCTGGTAGAAGTGATGCTAGGTGACACAGCTCCAGCTGGGCTTGAGAATGACCTGCTACTGTCACAAACAACACATAGGTACTTGATGGACTAGTAACACTAGAATTTCAGCAATGCAGGACAGTCTGGAGAAAATGATGCAGTCTTAGACTGAATGTGTGTGCCTGCTGAGCTTGGTGGTTATCCATAGTGTCAGTTTTATTGCCCCAGTCTATTTGTGCTGTGCTCTGGGCTAATGACATTGAGGAGGTGACCTTAGAGGGGAAAAATAATCCCCAGGATGCTGTGGCTGACTGACTGCCTGACGGACTGACTGCTGCAGTGTGTCCAGATTCACAGTGAAGAGATGGATACCCTGAGAGCCCCACACACACTGTATACCTGTACATGCACACACACACACACGCACACACGCAAACACACACACTGTAAACCTGTACATGCACACACACATGCACACACACACACACACACTGTAAACCTGTACATGCACATGCACACACAGACACGTACACACAATTTGATTGTTCAATAGCTCTCTATCCTAGCGTGTCACTCTTATACTCCTATCTCCTGTAGAAATGCCCCCCTCCCCTTACAGAGAGACTCTGCAAACTCGACTCCATGTAAATCTTTATATAATCTTTAATAGCGTCCTTCTATTTTCCTTAACGCCTGCCTATTTGCTGCAGTTCCTTCCCTGTCTGTTTTATGGGCTGGGCCTGTAATTCAGTAATTGCATTGGCAGTAACGGCAGGCTGAGAGTCTGAGAGGCGTTGGAAGCATGTAAAATGTGTCACTCCTCGGCGGCAGCCCTCTTTTAATTAGGCTCTCTGCTGGAGATGAGCACTGTTGTCTAGCGTACTCTGATGAGTCCTTTACACTGGGGCTACACAACACACTGCTCTGCAGAATACAGAGGGAGGGAGGGAGGTGTTTTCACCTGCTATAGATACCAACCGACTGTACTGAACCTCATCTCTGTGTCTATCACTATCCCTGACCACTATCTCTGTGTCTATCACTATCCCTGCCCACTATCTCTATGTCTAGCACTATCCCTGCCCACTATCACTATCCCTGACCACTATCTCTATGTCTATCACTATCCCTGCCCGCTATCTCTATGTCTAGCACTATCCCTGACCACTATCTCTATGTCTATCACTATCCCTGACCACTATCTCTATCACTATCCCTGACCACTATCTCTATGTCTAGCACTATCCCTGCCCACTATCTCTGTGTCTATCACTATCCCTGAGCACTATCTGTGTCTATCACTATCCCTGACCACTATCTCTATGTCTATCACTATCCCTGAGCACTATCAGTGTCTATAATTATCCCTGACCACTATCTCTATGTCTATCACTATCCCTGAGCACTATCAGTGTCTATCACTATCCCTGACCACTATCTCTATGTCTATCACTATCCCTGAGCACTATCTGTGTCTATCACTATCCCTGACCACTATCTCTGTGTCTATCACTATCCCTGCCCACTATATCTATGTCTAGCACTATCCCTGCCCACTATCACTATCCCTGACCACTATCTCTATGTCTATCACTATCCCTGACCACTATCTCTGTGTCTAGCACTATCCTTGACCACTATCTCTGTGTCTAGCACTATCCCTGCCAAAAGCACATCAGTATTCTCTACACCATAACATCACCATGTTACATACTGTCAATGCACTCAATGGACAGTTTTTTAGGTACACCACCCCGTTCATGAAAATGGTTGGCTCCTAGAGACAGTGAGTGACTCGGGCTGTGGCTCTATCAAGCAGACAGACAGTTAGAGCATGGTATGATTGTTGATGCCAGGCACACCGGTTCCAGTATCTAAGAAACGGACAGCCTCCTGGGTTTTCACGCATGACAGTGTCTAGGGTTTACCGGGAATGGTGTGACAAACAAAAAACATCCAGTCAGAGGCAGTCCTGTAGGTGAAAACAGCTCGTTGATGAGAGGTCCAAGGAGAATGATAAGAATTCAGTCCTGTAGGTGAAAACAGCTCGTTGATGAGAGGTCCAAGGAGAATGATAAGAATTCAGTCCTGTAGGTGAAAACAGCTCGTTGATGAGAGGTCCAAGGAGAATGGTAAGAATTCAGTCCTGTGGGTGAAAACAGCTCGTTGATGAGAGGTCCAAGGAGAATGATAAGAATTCAGTCCTGTGGGTGAAAACAGCTCGTTGATGAGAGGTCCAAGGAGAATGATAAGAATTCAGTCCTGTGGGTGAAAACAGCTCGTTGATGAGAGGTCCAAGGAGAATGATAAGAATTCAGTCCTGTAGGTGAAAACAGCTCGTTGATGAGAGGTCCAAGGAGAATGGTAAGAATTCAGTCCTGTAGGTGAAAACAGCTCGTTGATGAGAGGTCCAAGGAGAATGGTAAGAATTCAGTCCTGTAGGTGAAAACAGCTCGTTGATGAGAGGTCCAAGGAGAATGGTAAGAATTCAGTCCTGTAGGTGAAAACAG
>NC_143048.1:35235000-35257500 GCF_057628025.1 Oncorhynchus mykiss
GTACCCCGTGGGAGGTAAGACCCAATAAACCAACCAATCAACCAATAAATCAACCAATCAACCAATAAATCCATCAAACAACCAACCAATCAATGAATGAATCTATCAAAGATCCAACCAATCAATCCAACAAAAAGTGCCATACAGAAAAATATTCAAATAAATATACACTACTGTTCAAAAGTCAGTCAACACACTACCAGCACTGTTTAGATATGAGAGAGAGACCTTCCATAACAAAGTCAACACCTAGAGAGAGATGAACCTGGAGAAGAGTCCCCTAAGCAAGCTGGTCCTGGGGCTCTGTTCACAAACACAAACACACCCCACAGAGCCCCAGGACAGCAACACAACTAGACCCAACCAAATCATGAGAAAACAAAAACATAATTACTTGACACATTGGAAAGAATTATCAAAAACTCAGAGCAAACTAGAATGCTATTTGGCCATAAACAGAAAGTACACAGTGGCAGAATACCTAACCCACTCTGACTGACCCAAACTTAAGGAAAGCTTTGACTATGTACAGACTCAGTGAACATAGCCTTGCTATTGAGAAAGGCTGCCTTAGGCAGACCTGGCTCTCAAGAGAAGACAGGCTGTGTGCTCACTGTCCACAAAATGAGGTGGAAACTGAGCTGCACTTCCTAACCTCCGGCCCAATGTATGACCATATTAGAGACACATATTTCCCTCTGATTACACAGATCCACAAAGAATTCAAAAACAAACCCGATTTTGATAAACTCCAATATCTACTGGGTGAAATACCACCGTGTGTCATCACAGCAGCAAGATTTGTGACCTGTTGCCACAAGAAAAGGTCAACCAGTGAAGAACAGACACCATTGTAAATACAACCCATATTTATTATTATTTATTTTCCCTTGTGTACGTTAATCATTTGTACATCGTTACACTGTATATATATATATATATATATATAATATGACATTTGTAATGTCTTTATTCTTCTGGAAATTCTGTGAGTGTAATGTTTACTGTTCATTTGTATTGTTTATTTCACTTTTGTATATTATCTTCTCTACTTGCTTTGGTAATGTTAGCATATGTTTCCCATGTCAATAAAGCCTCTTGAATTGAATTGTGAGAGAGAGAGAGAGAGAGAGAGAGAGAGAGAGACAGAGAGAGAGAGAGATACAGAGAGAGAGACAGAGAGACAGAGAGAGAGACAGATACAGAGAGAGAGAGACAGAGAGAGAGAGAGATGGCTCTTAATGTTCCACTACTGCAGGCTATGTCAGCTATCTCATCCAAAGAGCACATTAAGGCCAGTCTCTGTCCTGTAATCACACACTGGTCTATAATGGGAATCCAGCCTCTATTACTCTAGACTGTTAAGACTTTTCCTCCATTCCTTCCTCTACTCATTAGCTAGTGTGGATGGCTGGGGTTTATAGCCATATCTATTCTGTGTTGAAGCATCAAGCATGCAGGTCTATAATGTCAAAGGCTAGAGATGGTGCAATCATCCGCGGATGAGATGGGGCCTGCTGATGACAGCGGATGAGAGATGTCCTGCTGATGACAGCGGATGAGAGAGGGCCTGCTGATGACAGCGGATGAGAGAGGGCCTGCTGATGACAGCGGATGACAGAGGGCCTGCTGATGACAGCGGATGACAGAGGGCCTGCTGATGACAGCGGATGACAGAGGGCCTGCTGATGACAGCGGATGAGAGAGGACCTGCTGATGACAGCGGATGACAGAGGGCCTGCTGATGACAGCGGATGACAGAGGGCATGCTGATGACAGCGGATGAGAGAGGGCCTGCTGATGACAGCGGATGAGAGAGAGCCTGCTGATGACAGCGGATGACAGAGGGCCTGCTGATGACAGTGGATGAGAGAGGGCCTGCTGATGACAGCGGATGACAGAGGGCATGCTGATGACAGCGGATGAGAGAGGGCCTGCTGATGACAGCGGATGAGAGAGGGCATGCTGATGACAGCGGATGACAGAGGGCCTGCTGATGACAGCGGATGAGAGAGGGCATGCTGATGACATTCAGGTTTAACTCATGTCATATGAACCTTATTGGAATGAAACAAAAATGCTTGCAATTAACTTTTATTCATACTATGCTTCTATGCAATAAATGTGAGTGTGGATCTGGTAGAATCCCAGTATCTTGCACTCAAATACAATCCCAACTATCCCTATAATCAAAGGAACTAAACGGCAGAAACAGATTGTCATTGTCTGATTACTTTCAGGTCAGGGGAGGGTCAGAGTGATTTCATGACATTTCAAACCCTGGAGCCATTAAAGGGAAGGGACCTCTGTAAAACAGGGACATTTAGCACCACCACAGCCTCAAAGACACACCCCTGAACTGTTCTTTTCCCCAGCCACAATCACAGAGCCAACACTGGGGTCTCACAAAGATCAGTGGGAATGGTAGAGAGAGGGGGAACACACACACCGTGATGTGAAACTGGTGTGTGTGAGTGAGCCGCACAGAGTGAACCAGACCATGAATCCCATGGGTAATGAATGTGTATGGTGGGACTGAGGATGCTGTAAAACCCAATTAGATTTGATCAGTTTACTAACTAGCTCACTGAGATGAACAGATAGATAGATAGATAGATAGATAGATAGATAACCCCTACTACCTCAGTGCTTCAGCCCTAGAGACTGTCTGTCAGCCTGCCCCCTGCTGGGGAGCAAAGTGAGGTGCAGGGGGACACCTGGGGGGGATAGTGGAACAGTCCAGCTCCGCCAGTCACTCAGTGTTAACATATTCACCACAGGGGGCTAAATATAAACAGATGAGCGTGAAATTACTCAGCAACCAAAGCCTAATCCATCACAATACATCTACAAACAGATGCACATCCTTATATTTACCATATCGTCCAAATCATATATATGCTGGAATGATTTAGTATGTACAGTATGTATGTTGGGCTGTGTAGACATGCATTTAAAAAAATAATAATAATCACACAAACAGCACATTATTGAACTGAGATTATTGCTCCAAACAGCACATTATTGAACTGAGATTATTGCTCCAAACAGCACGTTATTGAACTGAGATTATTGCTCCAAACAGCACGTTATTGAACTGAGATTATTGCTCCAAACAGCACGTTATTGAACTGAGATTATTGCTCCAAACAGCACATTATTGAACTGAGATTATTGCTCCAAACAGCACATTATTGAACTGAGATTATTGCTCCAAACAGCACATTATTGAACTGAGATTATTGCTCCAAACAGCACAGTGTTGAACTGAGATTATTGCTCCAAACAGCACAGTGTTGAACTGAGATTATTGCTGTTTCTTTCTCAGCCGTATCCCTCCTCATCAAAAATATGCACCTGGGAGCTGGGACTGATGTTGTCAAGATGACGAAGATACCATCCTTATCCCAGTCTTCAAACACCTCCATCTCTCCCAGCCACATGAAAGAGAGGAACAAAGTGGTGGCAATCGCTCCTGCGTTCCTTCTGCAGAGCACGGTGCTCTGCTCCACCGCCACAGCGTTCCTTCTGCAGAGCACGGTGCTCTGCTCCACCGCCACAGCGTTCCTTCTGCAGAGCACGGTGCTCTGCTCCACCGCCACAGCGTTCCTTCTGCAGAGCACGGTGCTCTGCTCCACCGCCACAGCAGCCAGCCGTCAAAAGATGTGCTTGTGTATTTTCTCCCCTGCCTGAGACTGGGCTGTTTGAACAGATCACTGTCATCATTCTGAGGCTGTCTGCTTCATACTGTATAAACCCAGAATAGGGAAATAACACCATATAGAATGGTGCCATAAACAAAAATTAACAAAGAGAGATGGAAGGGAAGAGAGAGAGAGAGAGAGAAAGAGAGAGAGAGAGAGAGAGAGAGAGAGAGAGAGAGAGAGGGAGAGAGAGAGAGAGAGCGGGAGAGAGAGAGAGAGAGAGAGAGAGAGCGGGAGAGAGAGAGAGAGCGAGAGATAGAGGGCGGGAGAGCGGGAGAGTGATTGATTTAGACAATTATTTGATCAGTATAGACTAACCAATCAAATACATTTGCATTTGCATTATTGAATATTGAATCTAATTTCAGCGACTTCTCTGTCAAACAATATTGACTCCAGAGGGGGAAAAGTCCATACCAGGAGTCAGGATTTGTAGAGCAATTTAGTCAACGAGCGACAGGGAAGATGCATCTTTGTGATCTGTCTGCTTTTCAGAATCAGCCTGAAGCTTTGCATCCTCCATATGTGACGAGAGAAGAGGCATAACAAGCCACCAGACACCCATCTTCAAGAAGATATCTTTAAATGTGGAGATTGTCACCAGCGATGCATGTCTGTTTTATATAGGGCCTGCGTGTGTCCCTCTCTGCATGGGGTCCTCTGGTCAGACACCTTTCTTCTGCCGCGTACACACAAAGAATATAACGACCCTCAGAATCATTATAGAAAGTCCACCTCTACTTTCATAGGTGCCTTCCATTACATTAATAAAGCAATGGAGTTCATCTAGTCAAGGTTAAAAGCAGGGTATCATTACTGGCTCTGGGTTTGTGGAAACACTGGCAGAACAGGGCCTTTCTGCTGCTCTACAGCCTTTAGGAGGCACTGACCCCGAAACACACAGCTGGGCAGGCCAGACCCCCCAGACCGAGGCTGAATATACATGAAGGAGAGAGAGAGGGAGGGAGTCAGGGAGGGTGGGAGGGAGGGAGGGAGGGAGAGAGACAGTCAGGGAGGGAGGGAGGGAGAAAGGGAGGGAGGGGTGAGAGAGGGGAAGAGGGCGATAGAGATGGAATCATCCCTGGTTGGAAGGGCGAGATAGCAGCTAGGTCACCTGATTCCAACCTTAAACCTTAACTATTCAGAGTTAATGCCTGAAGTTAACCCTAACCCTAACAATGTGAAATTAATGCTGAAGGTGGAGTATCACAGGTTAGAAGGGGAATAGAGGGAGGTAGAGGTGGAGTATCACTGGTTAGAGGGGGGAATAGAGGGAGGTAGAGGTGGAGTATCACTGGTTAGAGGGGGAATAGAGGGAGGTAGAGGTGGAGTATCACTGGTTAGAGGGGGATAGAGGGAAGTAGAGGTGGATAATCACTGGTTAGAGGGGGGGAAGAGGGAGGAAGAGGTGGGAGCATCCCTGATTAGGGGGGGATAGAGGGAGGGAGATATAGGTGGAGTATCACTGGTTAGAGGGGGAAGAGAGGTGGACTATCACTGGTTAGTGGGGGTAAGAGGGAGGAAGATGTGGGAGCATCCCTGATGAGAGGGGGGATAGAGGGAGGTAGAGGTGGAGCATCACTGGTTAGAGGGGGAACAGAGGTGGACTATCACTGGTTAGCGGGGGGGTAGAGGGAGATAAAGGTGGAGCATCACTGGTTAGAGGGGGGATAGAAAGAGATAGAGGTAAAATATCGCTGGTTAGAGGGGGATAGAAGGAGGTAGAGGTGGATTATCACTGGTTAGAGGGGGGATAGAGGGATATAAGGCCCTCCCCCGCCCTCCTTTCGGAAAAGCTGACCACGACTCCATTTTGTTGAGAAGAGAACTGGAAAGAGAGGCGGCCAAAGAAAGAATTGGTTTTGGGGGTGACTAGAGAGATATACCTGCTGGAGCGTGTGCTACAGGTGGGAGATGCTATGGTGACCAGCGAGCTGAGATAAGGGGGGACTTTATCTAGCAGGGTCTTGTAGATGACATGGAGCCAGTGGGTTTGGCGACGAGTATGAAGCGAGGGCCAGCCAACGAGAGCGTACAGGTCGCAATGGTGGGTAGTATATGGGGCTTTGGTGACAAAACGGATTGCACTGTGATAGACTGCATCCAATTTGTTGAGTAGGGTATTGGAGGCTATTTTGTAAATGACATCGCCAAAGTCGAGGATTGGTAGGATGGTCAGTTTTACAAGGGTATGTTTGGCAGCATGAGTGAAGGATGCTTTGTTGCGAAATAGGAAGCCAATTCTAGATTTAACTTTGGATTGGAGATGTTTGATATGGGTCTGGAAGGAGAGTTTACAGTCTAACCAGACACCTAAGTATTTGTAGTTGTCCACGTATTCTAAGTCAGAGCCGTCCAGAGTAGTGATGTTGGACAGGCGGGTAGGTGCAGGTAGCGATCGGTTGAAGAGCATGCATTTAGTTTTACTTGTATTTAAGAGCAATTGGAGGCCACGGAAGGAGAGTTGTATGGCATTGAAGCTTGCCTGGAGGGTTGTTAACCTGTTAGAGCTCTAGGGGCGCTATTTCATTTTTGGATAAAAAACGTTCCCGTTTTAAGCGCGATATTTTGTCACGAAAAGATGCTCGACTATGCATATTCTTGACAGTTTTGGAAAGAAAACACTCTGAAGTTTCAGAATCTGCAAAGATTTTGTCTGTAAGTGCCCCAGAACTCATTCTACAGGCGAAACCAAGATGATGCATCACCCAGGAATTAGCAGAATTTCTGAAGCTCTGTTTTCCATTCTCTCCTTATATGGCTGTGATTGCGCAACGAATGAGCCTACACTTTCTGTCGTTCGCCCAAGGTCTTAGCAGCATTGTGACGTATTTGTAGGCATATCATTGGAAGATTGACCATAAGAGACTACATTTTCCAAGTGTCCGCCTGGTGTCCTGCGTCGAATTCGGTGCGCAATTGCCAGCTGCTTCTACTTTACCATTTGATTCAGGGGAGAAAGCATGTGTCCAAGAACGATGTATCAATGAAGAGATATGTGAAAAACACCTTGATGATTGATTCTAAACAACGTTTGCCATGTTTTCAGTCGATATTATGGAGTTAATTTGGAAAAAAGTTTGCGTTTTGAGGACTGAATTTATGGATTTTTTTTGGTAGCCAAATGTGATGTATAAAACGGAGCTATTTCTAATACACAAGGAATCTTTTTGGAAAAACTCAGCATCTGCTATCTAACTGAGAGTATCCTCATTGAAAACATCAGAAGTTCTTCAAAGGTAAAAGATTTTATTTGAAGGCTTTTATGTTTTTGTTAATGTTGCGTGCTGGATGCTAACGCTAATGCTAACGCTAAATGCTAACGCGAAATGCTAACTCTAGCTAGCTACTTTTACACAAATGATTGTTTTCCTATGGTTGAGAAGCATATTTTGAAAATCTGAGATGACAGTGTTGTTTACAAAAGGCTAAGCTTGAGAGATGGCATATTTATTTCATTTAATTTGCGATTTTCATAAATAGTTAACGTTGTGTTATGCTAATGAGCTTGCTGATAGATTTACACAATCCTGGATACAGGGGTTTTTTCATAGCTAAACGTGACGCAGAAAACGGAGCGATTTGTCCTAAACAAATAATCTTTCAGGAAAAACTGAACATTTGCTATCTGAGAGTCTCCTCATTGAAAACATCTGAAGTTCTTCAAAGGTAAATGATTTTTTTGAATGCTTTTCTGTTTTTTTGTGTAAATGTTGCCAGCTGAATGCTAATGCTAAATGCTACATTAGCCATCAATACTGTTACACAAATGCTTGTTTTGCAATGGTTGAGAAGCATATTTTGAAAATCTGAGATGACAGTGTTGTTAACAAAAGGCTAAGCTTGAGAGCTAGCATATTTATTTCATTTCATTTGCGATTTTCATGAATAGTTAACGTTGCGTTATGGTAATGAGCTTGAGTCTGTATTCACGATCCCGGATCCGGGATGGGGAGATCAGAAAGGTTAATAAAGTGTCCAAAGAAGGGCCGGAAGTATACAGAATGGTGTCGTCTGCGTAGAGGTGGATCAGAGACTCACCAGCAGCAAGAGCGACCTCATTGATGTATACAGAGAAGAGAGTCGGTCCAAGAATTGAACCCTGTGGCACCCCCATAGAGACTGCCAGAGGTCCGGACAACAGACCCTCCGATTTGACACACTGAACTCTATCAGAGAAGTAGTTGGTGAACCAGGCGAGGCAATCATTTGAGAAACCAAGGCTGTTGAGTCTGCCGATGAGGATGTGGTGATTGACAGAGTCGAAAGCCTTGGCCAGATCAATGAATACGGCTGCACAGTAATGTTTCTTATCGATGGCGGTTAAGATATCGTTTAGGACCTTGAGCGTGGCTGAGGTGCACCCATGACCATCTCTGAAACCAGATTGCATAGCAGAGAAAGTATGGTGAGATTCGAAATGGTCGGTAATCTGTTTGTTGACTTGGCTTTCGAAGACCTTAGAAAGGCATGGTAGGATAGATATAGGTCTGTAGCAGTTTGGGTCAAGAGTGTCCCCCCCTTTGAAGAGGGGGATGACCGCAGCTGCTTTCCAATCTTTGGGAATCTCAGACGACACGAAAGAGAGGTTGAACAGGCTAGTAATAGGGGTGGCAACAATTTCGGCAGATCATTTTAGAAAGAAAGGGTCCAGATTGTCTAGCCCGGCTGATTTGTAGGGGTCCAGATTTTGCAGCTCTTTCAGAACATCAGCTGAATATATTTGGGAGAAGGAGAAATGGGGAAGGCTTGGGCGAGTTGCTGTTGGGGGTGCAGTGCTGTTGACAGGGGTAGGAGTAGCCAGGTGGAAAGCATGGCCAGCAGTAGAAAAATGCTTATTGAAATGTTCAATTATGGTGGATTTATCAGTGGTGACAGTGTTTCCTATCTTCAGTGCAGTGGGCAGCTGGGAGGAGGTGTTCTTATTCTCCATGGACTTTACAGTGTCCCAGAACTTTTTTGAGTTAGTGTTGCAAGAAGCAAATTTAAAAAAAATATCCAGGCATCCTCTACTGACGGGATGAGGTCAATATCCTTCCAGGATACCCCGGCCAGGTCGATTAGAAAGGCCTGCTCGCTAAAGTGTTTCAGGGAGCGTTTTACAGTGATGAGAGGAGGTCGTTTGACCGCTGACCCATTACGGATGCAGGCAATGAGGCAGTGATCGCTGAGATCTTGGTTGAAGACAGCAGAGGTGTATTTAGAGGGGAAGTTGGTTAGGATGATATCTATGAGGGTGCCCGTGTTTAAGGCTTTGGGGAGGTACCTGGTAGGTTCATTGATAATTTGTGTGAGATTGAGGGCATCAAGTTTAGATTGTAGGATGGCTGGGGTGTTAAGCATGTTCCAGTTTAGGTCGCCTAGCAGCACGAGCTCTGAAGATAGATGGGGGGCAATCAGTTCACAGGATGCTCCCACGCTCAGGTCTGTTCAACGCTGGTCCGATCAATCTGATTACAAGCTTCAAGATTGCTTCAATCACGTGGATTGGGATATGTTCCGCATTGCGTCAACAACAACATTGATGAATATGCTGATTCGGTGAGCGAGTTTATTAGCAAGTGCATTGGCGATGTCGTATCCACAGCAACTATTAAAACATTCCCAAACCAGAAACCGTGGATTGATGGCAGCATTCGCGCGAAACTGAACCAGGATGTCTTGCTCCCAGACGGACTAAAAAACTTCTTTGCTCGCTTTGAGGACAATACAGTGCCACTGACACGGCCCACTACCAAAACCTGCGGACTCTCCTTCACTGCAGCCGACGTGAGTAAAACATTTAAACGTGTTAACCCTCGCAAGGCTGCAGGCCCAGATGGCATCCCCAGCCACGTCCTCAGAACATGCGCAGACCAGCTGGCTGGTGTGTTTACGGACATATTCAATCAATCCTTATCCAAGCTGTTCCCATATGCTTCAAGAGGGCCACCATTGTTCCTGTTCCCAAGAAAGCTAAGGTAACTGAGCTAAACAACTACCGCCCCGTAGCACTCACTTCCGTCATCAAGAAGTGCTTTGAGAGACTAGTCAAGGACCATGTCACCTCCACCCTACTTGACACCCTAGACCCACACAATTTGCTTACCGCCCGACAGACGACGCAATCACAACCACACTGCACACTGCCCTAACCCATCTGGACAAGAGAAATACCGATGTGAGAATGCTGTTCATCGACTCCAGCTCAGCATTTAACACCATAGTACCTTCCAAACTCGTCATCAAGACCCTGGGTCTCGACCCCGCCCTGTGCAACTGGGTACTGGACTTCCTGTCGGGCCGCATCTCAACAACATCTCCACCCCGCTGATCCTCAACACTTGGGCCCCACAAGGGTGCGTTCTGAGCCCTCTCCTGTACTCCCTGTTCACCCACGACTGCGTGGCCATGCACGCCTCCAACTCAATTATCAAGTTTGCAGACGACACTACAGTGGTAGGCTTGATTACCAACAATGATGAGACGGCCTACAGGGAGGAGGTGAGGGCCCTCGGAGTGTGGTGTCAGGAAATAACCTCACACTCAACATCAACAAAACAAAGGAGATGATTGTGGACTTCAGGAAACAGCAGAGGGAGCACCCCCCTATCCACATCGACAGCACAGTAGTAGAGAGGGTAGTAAGTTTTAAGTTCCTCAGCGTACACATCACAGACAAACTGAATTGGTCCACCCACACAGACAGCATCGTGAAGAAGGCGCAGCAGCGCCTCTTCAACCTCAGGAGGCTGAAGGAATTCGGCTTGTCACCAAAAGCACTCACAAACTTTTACAGATGCACAATCGAGAGCATCCTGTCGGCTGTATCACCGCCTGGTACGGCAACTGCTCCACCCACAACCATAAGGCTCTCCAGAGGGTAGTGAGGTCTGCACAACGCATCACCGGGGGAAAACTACCTGCCCTCCAGGACACCTACAGCACCCGATGTCACAGGAAGGCCAAAAAGATCATCAAGGACAACAACCACCCGAGCCACTGCCTGTTCACCCTGCTATCATCCAGAAGGCGAGGTCAGTACAGGTACATCAAAGCGGGGACTGAGAGACTGAAAAACAGCTTCTATCTCAAGGCCATCAGACTGTTAAACAGCCACCACTAACATTGAGTGGCTGCTGCCAACATACTGACTCAACTCCAGCCACTTTAATATTGGAAAAATGTATCACTAGCCACTTTAAACAATGTCACTTAATATTTTTTACCTTTATTTAACTAGGCAAGTCAATTTAAGAACAAATTCTTATTTTCAATGATGGCCTAGGAACAGTGGGTTAACTACCTTGTTCAGGGGCAGAACGACATATTTGTACCTTGTCAGCTCAGGGATTTGAACTTTCAACATTCCGGTTACTAGTCCAACACTCTAACCACTAGGCTACCCTGCATACCTTACATTACTCATCTCATATGTATATACTCTACTCTATACCATCTACTGCATCTTGCCATCTTTATGTAATACATGTATCACTCGTAACTTTAAACAATGCCACTTGTATATGTTTACATACCCTACATTACTCATCTCATATGTATATACTGTACTCGATACCATCTACTGTATCTTGCCTATGCCGTTCTGTACCATCACTCATTCATATATCTTTATGTACATATTCTTCATCCTTTTACACTTGTGTGTATAAGGTAGTAGTTGTGAAATTGTTAGGTTAGATTACTCGTTGGTTATTCCTGCATTGTCAGAACTAGAAGCACAAGCATTTAGCTACACTCGCATTAACATCTGCTAACCATGTGTATGTGACAAATAACATTTGATTTGATTTGAGATATAGGTGGAGTATCGCTGGTTAGCGGGGGATAGAGGGAGGTAGAGGTGGAGTATCACTGGTTAGAGGGGGGATAGAGGGAGGTAGAGGTGGAGTATCACTGGTTAGAGGGGGGAATAGAGGGAGGTAGAGGTGGGGTATCACTGGTTAGAGGGGGGATAGAGGGAGGTAGAGGTGGAGTATCGCTGGTTAGCGGGGGATAGATGGAGGTAGAGGTGGAGTATCACTGGTTAGAGGGGGGGGTAGAGGGAGGTAGAGGTGGAGTATCACTGGTTAGAGGGGGGATAGAGGGAGGTAGAGGTGGAGTATCACTGGTTAGAGGGGGGATAGAGGGAGGTAGAGGTGGAGTATCGCTGGTTAGAGGGGGGAATAGAGGGAGGTAGAGGTGGGGTATCACTGGTTAGAGGGGAGATAGAGGGAGGTAGAGGTGGAGTATCACTGGTTAGAGGGGGGATAGAGGGAGGTAGAGGTGGAGTATCACTGGTTAGAGGGGGGATAGAGGGAGGTAGAGGTGGAGTATCACTGGTTAGAGGGGGGGTAGAGGGAGATAGCGGTGGAGTATCACTGGTTAGAGGGGGGAATAGAGGGAGGTAGAGGTGGGGTATCACTGGTTAGAGGGGGGGTAGAGGGAGATAGAGGTGGAGTATCACTGGTTAGAGGGGGGAATAGAGGGAGGTAGAGGTGGAGTATCACTGGTTAGTTTGGAATTCACCCCAGGAACCACCATCAGAGCCCACATCACCCAGGTAATTATTGTGTGTTTTACATCAACACCGCCCTGTACAGGTGTGGAGTGTGTGGGTTAAACACTTGCACATGTGTGTGTGTGATTGAAGTCGATCAAAATGATGTAGAAACAATATCCCCCCCCCTCCACGCTTAAAAGCTGCCTTTTAGAATTCATGTGGCAATTAGCATAATCAGTTCATGGATGATAACACTTTATAAATGTGTCTGCTATTAATTCCACCAATTACTGGGGAAACATGCAAATGGACTGCTACTGTGTGGTGTGGATTGAAGAGAGACCCATGGATCCGAGGGTGATAGCAGACCAGAGATACAAACCACACTCCCCCATGTCCTCTATACACCACGGGACCTACTATCTTCTGATGTCTTATCAGAAAAATCTAGACAAAATAAACAATGTAATAATTCAATGTTCAAAACTGTTGACTGTTTAACAACTCTCTCTACCGCTCCCTCCATGAAATGACCTCACAGGGAAAATGGTAAAACACAATGGTCCTTTATCATACTGTATGTAGTACTGTTGTATTCCACTCAGGCCCTGCCTCTTGAGTCATCACTTCACTGTCAGGCCAACACCTTTCACCTCCATTAATAGGTACCACTCACGTCTGGCTTAAATGAACAGACAGCCAATCAATTAGTGATGGCCAGGCAAGAACCTGTGTACACAGGGAACATTAGAGAGACATACTGGTGCTGGAGAGGTCTAGAGGGCAGATGAGAGACATACTGGGACTGGAGAGGTCTAGAGGAGAGAGACATGCTGGTGCTGGAGAGGTCTAGAGGGCAGATGAGAGACATACTGGGACTGGAGAGGTCTAGAGGAGAGAGACATGCTGGGGCTGGAGAGGTCTAGAGGAGACATGCTGGGGCTGGAGAGGTCTAGAGGGCAGAGGAGAGACATACTGGGTCTGCAGAGGGCTAGAGGAGAGAGAGGAGACATGCTGGGGGTGGAGAGGTCTAGAGGAGAGATGCTGGGGCTGGACAGGTCTAGAGGAGAGACATGCTGGGGCTGGAGAGGTCTAGAGGGCAGAGGTGAGACATACTGGGGCTGCAGAGGGCTAGAGGAGAGAGAGGAGACATGCTGGGGCTGGACAGGTCTAGAGGAGAGATGCTGGGGCTGGAGAGGACTAGAGGAGAGACATGCTGGGGCTGCAGAGAGACTAACAGACCATACCTCTCTTCTGTCTCTGTACCTACAACCTAAGCAGTCCTACAGGCACACAGTCCCCCCTCAACTGATGTATGACCTGTTATATTACACCTCTCTCTTTCTCTCCATCAAAACTCTTCTTTTCTTATTTTACACTTCTCTAATTATCCTCCATTTAACTCCTCCTCTCTTTCTCTGTCTTTCTATTTCTCCTCTCTCTCTCTCTTAAACTTACTGAGTCCAACACTAGATGAAGGGTTCTCTATGTCTGTCTCTATGTCTGTCTACTGTACTGGGTAAGCTATACCAGCTAATCCGATTAGAGATTTCCCACGGCACTGTCTGTCTGGTCTGGAGTAGAGTAGCCTGAGTCGGCTAATTCCTCCTAGCTCCATCACATATCCATGTAGAAATGAACCTGCTTGCTCTAATAGGCATGTAATCCCTCCAGTGCCTCTTGCTTTACCCTATCTCTCCCTCTACATCTATCCCTCCATCAAGGCATTCTTTCCACTCATCCTCTAATTCATTCATCCCCCCCATCCAGGTGATGAGTTCATTTCTCTCCCATCAGCAGCAGCAGTGCCAGTTGTCTGAGCGACCCGTGTGACCTGGGAGAATCTCTTTACAGCCTCCTCTCACATATAACCATCGATTGGTCTGCACCCCCCTGTCAGAGACAATCAATACATCATTCCTTCAGTAACCAGGAGGCTTCTCTCTCTCTCCTCTCCACCACTCCCTCTCTCTCCTCTCGACCACTCCCTCTCTCCTCTCCACCACTCCCTCTCTCTCCACCACTCTCTCTCTCTCCTCTCCACCACTCCCTCTCTCCTCTCCACCACTCTCTCTCTCCTCTCCACCACTCCCTCTCTCCTCTCCACCACTCTCTCTCTCCTCTCCACCACTCTCTCTCTCCTCTCCACTACTCTCTCTCTCGCTCCTCTCCACCACTCTCTCTCTCCACCACTCTCTCTCTCTCCTCTCCACCACTCCCTCTCTCTCCACCACTCTCTCGCTCTCCTCTCCACCACTCCCTCTCTCCTCTACACCACTCTCTCTCTCTCTCCTCTCCACCACTCTCCCTCTCTCCTCTCCACCACACTCCCTCTCTCCTCTCCACCACTCTCTCTCTCTCTCGCCTCTCCACCACTCTCCCTCTCTCCACCACTCTCTCTCTCTCTCCTCTCCACCACTCTCTCTCTCCTCTCCACCACTCCCTCTCTCCTCTCCACCACTCACTCTCTCTCTCCTCTCCACCACTCCCTCTCTCCTCTCAACCACTCTCTCTCTCTCCTCTCCACCACTCTCTCTCGCTCTCCTCTCCACCACTCTCTCTCTCCTCTCCACCACTCCCTCTCTCCTCTCCACCACTCTCTCTCTCCTCTCCACCACTCCCTCTCTCCTCTCCACCACTCACTCTCTCTCTCCTCTCCACCACTCCATCTCTCCTCTCCACCACTCTCTCTCTCTCCTCTCCACCACTATCCCTCTCTCTCCTCTCCACCACTCTCTCTCTCCTCCCACCACTCCCTCTCTCCTCTCCACCACTCCCTCTCTCCTCTCCACCACTCTCTCTCCACTCCACCACTCTCCCTCTCTCCTCTCCACCACTCTCTCATCTCTACCACTCCCTCTCTCCTCTCCACCACTCTCTCTCTCTCCTCTCCACCACTCTCACTCTCTCCTCTCCACCAATTTCTCTCTCCTCTCACCACTCCCTCTCTCCTCTCCACCACTCTCTCTCTCTGTCCTCTCCACCACTCCCTCTCTCCTCTCCACCACTCCCTCTCTCCTCTCCACCACTCCCTCTCTCTCCTCTCCACCACTCCCTCTCTCTCTCTCTCTCTCTCCTCTCCACCACTCTCTCTCTCTCTCTCTCTCCTCTCCACCACTCCCTCTCTCTCCTCTCCACCACTCCCTCTCTCTCCTCTCCACCACTCTCTCTCTCTCTCTCTCTCTCCTCTCCACCACTCTCTCTCTCTCTCTCTCCTCTCCACCACTCCCTCTCTCTCCTCTCCACCACTCCCTCTCTCTCCTCTCCACCACTCTCTCTCTCTTCTCCACCACTCTCCCTCTCTCCTCTCCACCACTCTCTCTCTCCTCTCCACCACTCCCTCTCTCCTCTCCACCACTCTCTCTCTCCTCTCCACCACTCTCTCTCTCTCTGTCCTCACCACCACTCCCTCTCTCCTCTCCACCACTCCCTCTCTCTCCTCTCCACCACTCCCTCTCTCTCTCCCTCCTCTCCACCACTCTCTCTCTCTCTCTCTCTCTCCTCTCCCTCTCTCCTCTCCACCACTCCCTCTCTCTCCTCTCCACCACTCCCTCTCTCTCCTCTCCACCACTCCCTCTCTCTCCTCTCCACCACTCTCCTCTCTCTCCTCTCCACCTCTCTCTCTCTCTCTCTCCTCTCCACCACTCCCTCTCTCTCCTCTCCACCACTCTCCTCTCTCTCCTCTCCACCTCTCTCTCTCTCTCTCTCTCTCTCTACTCTCCACCACTCCCTCTCTCCTCTCCACCACTCCCTCTCTCTCCTCTCCACCACTCTCTCTCTCCTCTCCACCACTCCCTCTCTCCTCTCCACCACTCCCTCTCTCCTCTCCACCACTCACTCTCTCTTCTCTCCACCACTCTCTCTCTCCTCTCCACCACTCTCTCTCTCCTCTCCACCACTCCCTCTCTCTCCTCTCCACCACTCCCTCTCTCTCTCTCTCCTCTCCACCACTCCCTCTCTCTCCTCTCCACCATTCCCTCTCTCTCTCTCTCCTCTCCACCACTCCCTCTCTCTCCTCTCCACCACTCTCTCTCTCTCTCTCCTCTCCACCACTCTCCTCTCTCTCCTCTCCACCACTCTCTCTCTCCACCACTCCCTCTCTCTCCTCCACTCCCTCTCTCTCCTCTCCACCACTCCCTCTCTCTCCTCTCCACCACTCCCTCTCTCTCCTCTCCACCACTTCCTCTCTCCTCTCCACCACTCCCTCTCTCTCCTCTCCACCACTCCCTCTCTCTCCTCTCCACCACTCCCTCTCTCTCCTCAGAGCCTCTTCCTTCCCTGCATCACTTTACTTCCATTCTATTATTATTTCTCTGCTTGGATCGATGCAGCCCACCAGGCCTGTAAACCACACCACAATTAGAGCTGCTGCTAATCTTCCTGTTGACTCCAGCTCATTCACAACATCCAATACTCAACATAAAGACCGTACAGAAAGTCAAATGGGATTCTGAGGAATGAATATCACTTAAACAATCCACAGAGGCTTTAGATACCACACATCTGAGCTAATGAACTGGAGGCTGAAGATATATGATATATATCAACAGAAATATATGTTATTTTCATGTCGATGACCTATTTTCCTTGTTTTGCGGCAGAGGATTTGAGAAAACAAGACTGATGTGAGCCCTACACATTGGGCAGGAGGTTGTCTTAATCCAACCCATACAGCACCACTCTTTTCTAAACTGATTCAGTAAACCTCTCTAATAGGAGAAAGAGTGAAGACACGGACAGTATTTCAGATCTATTGTCATTCCATTAAGGGAGTCTCCACCACACAGGATGTCAGATCTATTGTCATTCCATTAAGGGAGTCTCCACCACACAGGATTTCAGATCTATTGTCATTCCATTAAGGGAGTCTCCAACACACAGGATTTCAGATCTATTGTCATTTCATTAAGGGTGTCTCCACCACACAGGATGTCAGATCTATTGTCATTCCATTAAGGGAGTCTCTACCACACAGGATTTCAGATCTATTGTCATTCCATTAAGGGAGTCTCCACCACACAGGATGTCAGATCTATTGTCATTCCATTAAGGGAGTCTCCACCACACAGGATTTCAGATCTATTGTCATTCCATTGAGGGAGTCTCCACCACACAGGATGTCAGATCTATTGTCATTCCATTAAGGGAGTCTCCACCACACAGGATGTCAGATCTATTGTCATTCCATTAAGGGAGTCTCCACCACACAGGATGTCAGATCTATTGTCATTCCATTAAGGGAGTCTCCACCACACAGGATATCAGATCTATTGTCATTCCATTAAGGGAGTCTCCACCACACAGGATTTCAGATCTATTGTCATTCCATTAAGGGACTCCAACACACAGGATGTCAGATCTATTGTCATTCCATTAAGGGAGTCTCCACCACACAGGATTTCAGATCTATTGTCAGTCCATTAAGGGAGTCTCCACCACACAGGATTTCAGATCTATTGTCATTCCATTAAGGGAGTCTCCACCACACAGGATTTCAGATCTATTGTCATTCCATTAAGGGAATCCAACACACAGGATTTCAGATCTATTGTCATTCCATTAAGGGACTCCAACACACAGGATTTCAGATCTATTGTCATTCCATTAAGGGAGTCTCCACCACAAAGGATTTCAGATCTATTCTCATTCCATTAAGGGAGTCTCCAACACACAGGATGTCAGATCTATTGTCATTCCATTAAGGGAGTCTCCACCACACAGGATTTCAGATCTATTGTCATTCCATTAAGGAAGTCTCCACCACACAGGATGTCAGATCTATTGTCATTCCATTAAGGGAGTCTCCACCACACAGGATGTCAGATCTATTGTCATTCCATTAAGGGAGTCTCCACCACACAGGATGTCAGATCTATTGTCATTCCATTAAGGGAGTCTCCA
Source organism: Oncorhynchus mykiss (assembly GCF_057628025.1). Classification (NCBI taxonomy): domain Eukaryota; kingdom Metazoa; phylum Chordata; class Actinopteri; order Salmoniformes; family Salmonidae; genus Oncorhynchus; species Oncorhynchus mykiss. Next base: position 35,253,088 of record NC_143048.1, read on the forward strand.
CCACAAAGGATTTCAGATCTATTGTCATTCCATTAAGGGAGTCTCCACCACACAGGATGTCAGATCTATTGTCATTCCATTAAGGGAGTCTCCACCACACAGGATTTCAGATCTATTGTCATTCCATTAAGGAAGTCTCCACCACACAGGATGTCAGATCTATTGTCATTCCATTAAGGGAGTCTCCACCACACAGGATGTCAGATCTATTGTCATTCCATTAAGGGAGTCTCCACCACACAGGATGTCAGATCTATTGTCATTCCATTAAGGGAGTCTCCACCACAAAGGATTTCAGATCTATTGTCATTCCATTAAGGGAGTCTCCACCACACAGGATGTCAGATCTATTGTCATTCCATTAAGGGAGTCTCCACCACACAGGATTTCAGATCTATTGTCATTCCATTAAGGGAGTCTCCACCACACAGGATTTCAGATCTATTGTCATTCCATTAAGGGAGTCTCCACCACACAGGATTGCAGATCTATTGTCATTCCATTAAGGGAGTCTCCACCACACAGGATTTCAGATCTATTGTCATTCCATTAAGGGAGTCTCCACCACACAGGATGTCAGATCTATTGTCATTCCATTAAGGGAGTCTCCACCACACAGGATGTCAGATCTATTGTCATTCCATTAAGGGAGTCTCCACCACACAGGATTTCAGATCTATTGTCATTCCATTAAGGGAGTCTCCACCACACAGGATTTCAGATCTATTGTCATTCCATTAAGGGAGTCTCCACCACACAGGATTGCAGATCTATTGTCATTCCATTAAGGGAGTCTCCACCACACAGGATTTCAGATCTATTGTCATTCCATTAAGGGAGTCTCCACCACACAGGATTGCAGATCTATTGTCATTCCATTAAGGGAGTCTCCACCACACAGGATTTCAGATCTATTGTCATTCCATTAAGGGAGTCTCCACCACACAGGATGTCAGATCTATTGTCATTCCATTAAGGGAGTCTCCACCACACAGGATTTCAGATCTATTGTCATTCCATTAAGGGAGTCTCCACCACACAGGATGTCAGATCTATTGTCATTCCATTAAGGGACTCCAACACACAGGATATCAGATCTATTGTCATTCCATTAAGGGACTCCAACACACAGGATGTCAGATCTATTGTCATTCCATTAAGGGAGTCTCCAACACACAGGATGTCAGATCTATTGTCATTCCATTAAGGGACTCCAACACACAGGATGTCAGATCTATTGTCATTCCATTAAGGGAGTCTCCACCACACAGGATTTCAGATCTATTGTCATTCCATTAAGGGAGACTCCAACACACAGGATGTCAGATCTATTGTCATTCCATTAAGGGAGTCTCCACCACACAGGATTTCAGATCTATTGTCATTCCATTAAGGGAGTCTCCACCACACAGGATGTCAGATCTATTGTCATTCCATTAAGGGACTCCAACACACAGGATGTCAGATCTATTGTCATTCCATTAAGGGAGTCTCCAACACACAAGATGTCAGATCTATTGTCATTCCATTAAGGGACTCCAACACACAGGATTTCCATTTCATCTTCTAATATTGAGCACAAAGAGATGCTCAACGGTAAGATAATTGATTAACGAGATAATTAGGCCAATTTGGCGGAGGAAGCACTAATGACAGTTACTGCAGGAATGTGAGCCTTTTTCCCAGAACTGTAATCAAAGATGATATCTTTGTCCTTCTTTAATATGCATCAGTTCCTTCAACATGTACAGACAGTAAGGGGCTAAAACTGGATTTGATTATTACGGTGCTACAGTAACTCTGAATTAGCGGCTGGGTTCTGACAAGCCCCAACTAGACAGAGAGCTAAATGTGATTACTGAATTCTGGATTCAACAAGACTTTTGATAATGATTGATATCAACATTGTATTGCTGTGTTGAGGGAGCTAACACATATGCATTTCACTGCATCTTGAATACCTGCTGTACACTGTGTACGTGACTAATACAATTTGATTTGATTTAGGAGAAAGCCATTTGGAAGTGTTGTGCAGCAGCAGTAGTTAGTGACTTTGGCCCCCAGCCTCTCTCTCTCTGTGAAGTCCAGCTCTTTGAAGGGGAGATCCAGCAGAACTGGGGCACTCAGATGGATGTTTGTGAATCTTTCAAAGGGGTGAGAGCGGCTAACGAGGACTCATCTATTACCATTTGAGATGCAATTAGTGTTGGAGGAGCTGGGCCAGGCCGAGCAGCAGGAGGACGGGAGCTGGGCCAGGCCAAGCAGCAGGAGGACGGGAGCTGGGCCAGGCCAAGCAGCAGGAGGACGGGAGCTGGGCCAGGCCTAGCAGCAGGAGGACGGGGAGAGAGACCAGACCAGACTCCCAGGGGAGAAGGGAGGACCTACAGCCTGCCCCATACATCCACCAGGTGACCAGACTGTTGCAGCGGGTTGCACTAGGCTGGCACGACCACTGTCTTTACATAAGGATGGGTCCTCAGAAGGGACATATGCTTTCTTTGGTCCCACTTGTGATCAACCTTGTCTATGATGCAATTGCATCACTTTTTTCTCTTCATGAGAACCATTTTCGAATGAGATCAAGCTTTTTTTAAAGACTGAGACAATATGAACGGACCATGAACGGTTCACTGTTTCGCTAATAGCTCAGATATGTGTCGAGGAAGTAATGATCCCGACACAGAACCTTCATGCACCAATCAGGGACCTCTCTCTCTCTCTCTCTCTCACACACACATCCTCCATTTACCAGTCTTCTCCTCTGTAAATCAACAGCTTTATCTATAGCCTGCAGCCCTTTATGAAATGTTTGTGTGTGTGTGTGTGGTGGCAGGGTAGGAGGTCTGTGGGGTGACAGATGAGGGGATTTTAAAAGGCGTCAGTCTCACCTCAGCCTCCCAGGTCGAGGGGTGGTCAGGTCAGGTGCAGTCCTCGCTCTGTTAACTCTGTGGGCTGATCTCTGACCCCGGGGGTTGAGAATTCACCCCCATAAACCCCTGGGTGTCTGGGTGGGCTGCTGGGGGTCACCAGTGTTTTCCTTAAACATCAGCCGTGATTAAGTGGAAACAAATGAGTCATTCGTCTTCATCAGGGCTGACCCTACGCCCCCCACCCCCCCACCCCCCCCACCACCACCCCACACACCCTGCACAGACTAGCTGTGTCATTGGCAAAAGACCCCGCAACTTGAGCAGCATCCAGCAACACACCCCTTTTGGTCTTTAATTTGTGGGTCTCGTTTCTAAACATACAAAGACAAATTGTCAGAGACCGACATAATCACATGCCTCCTGAAACTGAAGATAGTCAAACATTAACTTTGTTTGACAGTCAGCTCTCTGGAGACGGGTCACTACTGAAACTGGAGTGATCAGTAGAATGCATGTGTTAGCGAGCACTGGGCAGTCTGAGTTACAACAGCAACACCAGGCTGGGTGCTCTGTCTCTATCTCTGACCAGGCCATTAACAGGGACATGGCTATATCACTATGCAGTGTGCTCTGTCTCTGACCAGGCCATTAACAGGGACATGGCTATATCACTATGCAGTGTGCTCTGTCTCTGACCAGGCCATTAACAGGGACATGGCTATATCACTATGCAGTGTGCTCTGTCTCTGACCAGGCCATTAACAGGGACATGGCTATATCACTATGCAGTGTGCTCTGTCTCTGACCAGGCCATTAACAGGGACATGGCTATATCACTATGCAGTGTGCTCTGTCTCTGACCAGGCCATTAACATGGACAGTAAAGTCTGGAGGTCTGCTCCCATCTTGCCACAGGAATACCCTAGTATTAATGACCAAGAACCAGGGAGCAAGGGACCTTCTCTCCTCTCCACTCCAGCCTATCTGCAGCTAACTGAGCAGCCGTGAATCACCACAGTGTTTACAGCAACACCTCCTATAATAGAGGAGAATCATATGGAGCAGAGGAATCCAATAACTAGATATATATATTTCCTTGTCCTCCATGGAGACATTCTGTCTGCTCTGCTTGAGATCAGTGGTGGACTCTCTCGTCTCATACGGTCTGAAATACCAGAACACACAACCACCTGGACAATTACACTGACAACGAGGTAAAACAGGGAAGGGAGATAGAGTATAGAGAGAGTGATAGAGGGATAGAGAGATTAAAGTATAGAGAGAGTGATAGAGGGATAGAGAGATTAAAGTATAGAGAGAGTGATAGAGGGATAGAGAGATTAAAGTATAGAGAGAGTGATAGAGGGATAGAGAGATTAAAGTATAGAGACAGTGATAGAGGGATAGAGAGATTAAAGTATAGAGACAGTGATAGAGGGATAGAGAGATTAAAGCATAGAGAGAGTGATAGAGGGATAGAGAGATTAAAGCATAGAGAGAGGGATAGAGGGATAGAGAGATTAAAGCATAGAGAGAGTGATAG
>NC_143048.1:35265000-35277500 GCF_057628025.1 Oncorhynchus mykiss
CCTGCCTGTATGTCTGCCTGCCTGTATGTCTGCCCAGCCAGCCAGCCTGCCTGCCTGCCTGTCTGTCTGTCTGTGTTTTGTGTAGACTTTTACAGCTGATTGGCACGGTTAGTAACAATAGCTCTGATTGGAGGAGAACAGGACCGAGATAGCTATTTAAAGAATCCATCCAAAGTTTTGCTTCATACCCTGTTATTTATTACCATGGCAACAGATGTATGAGCATTTAGTGCTGTATGTCACCCTAGACTGGAATAATGACAGGGTGCCTGGCCGAGACCTGTCTGTGACTGACGATGAATCATGGAACGTGTCACAACAAAACAATACTGAGGAATTCTGTTCCCATTTAAATATAATGGGACAGTATACAAAACACACCTACAACGTCCCCTTTACACTAGATGTACAGCTTCCTGTGGAACAAGGATGGGCAATTCCAGTCCTGATTGGTGTCACATTTCTGCCCCAACCCCCACTAACACACCTGACGTCAATGGTCATAATCTACAGTTTAGAATGCAATCAGTTTCATCAGCTGTGTTTGCTAGGGATGGAGAACAAGTATGACACTACTCTGGACCCACTGGCCATCCCTGCTGTGAAATAATGTGTCAGGGACGTGTGGATGCTTCTGTTTTCCTTACCTGCACTGTAATTTGTGTTACTTTGTTTCCAACTGTTGCCATTTATTGGGCTCCTACAGAGCTAACATACAGTGGTCCATTTAAAGAAAAACATTTTTTTTTAACCTTTATTTAACTAGGCAAGTCAGTTAAGAACCTATCCTTATTTTCAATGCCAGCCGAGGAACAGTGTTCTTAAATGACAGATGTTTTTTTTTTAAATGTAATGTTATTTTTTTAACCTTGTCAGGTTGGGATTTGATCTTGCATCCTTTTGGTTACAAGTCCAACGCTCTAATCACTAGGCTACCTGCCGCCATAAATAAGAGAGAGCTACTGGTCCTGTGGACAGGCTTCAGCACCATCACCCTCCTGGAGGAGACATAAAGTAGAGAGAGAGCTACTGGTCCTGTGGACAGGCCTCAGCACCACCCTCCTGGAGGAGACATAAAGTAGAGAGAGAGCTAGTGGTCCTGTGGACAGGATTCAGCACCAACCTCCTGGAGGAGACATAAAGTAGAGAGAGAGCTACTGGTCCTGTGGACAGGCCTCAGCACCACCCTCCTGGAGGAGACATAAAGTAGAGAGAGAGCTACTGGTCCTGTGGACAGGCCTCAGCACCACCCTCCTGGAGGAGACATAAAGTAGAGAGAGAGCTACTGGTCCTGTGGACAGGCTTCACCACCACCCTCCTGGAGGAGACATAAAGTAGAGAGAGAGCTACTGGTCCTGTGGACAGGCTTCAGCACCACCCTCCTGGAGGAGACATAAAGTAGAGAGAGAGTTACTGGTCCTGTGGACAGGCTTCAGCACCACCACCCTCCTGGAGGAGACATAAAGTAGAGAGAGAGCTACTGGTCCTGTGGACAGGCTTCAGCACCACCCTCCTGGAGGAGACATAAAGTAGCTCCGTGTTTACTGACAAAACAAAGGAACATAAGAGAAACGAGATGGACAACAAACCCGTGTGAACCAAAAAGGCTTTGTTTTTTTTTTCTAGCGGGCCATGTGGGAACGATAATGACCACCTTGGATCCTAAAAAGATCAGCCATTCATCTTAACCCCGGCCTGCCTGGCCAAACTCATAATCCTCCATAACACCCACCACCCAGCACACAGGGGACAGACAGCAGGGCACTTTGAAGGCAACATTTAGCCCATTTCTCCAGTCTTTCTCCAATGCTGGGTGAGTAGTTAACATCCACATCTGCTAGCAGGTTTAATTCTTCTTTTTACAAAATCCTCACCTTTACCCATCCATGCTCATGGCTCTCTTTCTCTCTCTGTCTCTCCATTCCTGCTTCACCTTCTCTCAACGTCTCCTCCTCTCTTTCTCTCTCTGTCTCTCCATTCCTGCTTCACCTTCTCTAAACTGTTCCTCCTCTCTTTCTCTCTCTGTCTCTCCATTCCTGCTTCACCTTCTCTCAACGTCTCCTCCTCTCTTTCTCTCTCTGTCTCTCCATCCCTGCTTCACATTCTCTCAACGTCTCCTCCTCTCTTTCTCTCTCTGTCTCTCCATTCCTGCTTCACCTTCTCTCAACGTCTCCTCCCCTCTTTCTCTCTCTGTCTCTCCATTCCTGCTTCACCTTCTCTAAACTGTTCCTCCTCTCTTTCTCTCTCTGTCTCTCCATTCCTGCTTCACCTTCTCTCAACGTCTCCTCCTCTCTTTCTCTCTCTGTCTCTCCATTCCTGCTTCACCTTCTCTAAACTGTTCCTCCTCTCTTTCTCTCTCTGTCTCTCCATTCCTGCTTCACCTTCTCTCAATGTCTCCTCCTCTCTTTCTCTCTCTCTCTCCATTCCTGCTTCACCTTCTCTCAACGTCTCCTCCTCTCTTTCTCTCTGTCTCTCCATTCCTGCTTCACCTTCTCTCAACGTCTCCTCCTCTCTTTCTCCAGCCCTCCCCAATCAGACTAATTCATTTTCCCTAATGATGGATAATTTCATCCACTCTGCCTTCTTACGTTCCCTTGCTCCCCCTCCACAGTAGCCAGTCCTGCCTTCCTCTTTCAACATGTTCCATCCATCATAGCAGGAAGCCCGGTCTGAGCTTCTCAATGCTCCCCCTTCCCCTTCTCCCTCTAGCCCCCCCCTCCACCTTTCAGCAGTCATCAGGATGAGTAATGATGGAGGTTAGATGGGTCCATTTTCACCCTGAGCCTCCTGGTCTTCCCCGGCAGTCCCCTGTGACAGTGCTAAATACTGTCGTCTCAAGGGGACTTAATAGTCTCTCCATTTATTTCAGAAATGACTCTCGCCTCCCCTGTTTTGTTCAATCAGGGTGTGAGTGTGGTGGAAGTGATGGTGTGTGTGTGTGTGTGTGTGTGTGTGTGTGTGTGTGTGTGTGTGTGTGTGTGTGTGTGTGTGTGTGTGTGTGTGTGTGTATGTATGTTCGTGCGTGCGTAAGTGCGTGAGTAGAGGCTGCAATGCCTGTGTGAGTGAATGGATAGGAAACATGATATTGGTGCATGTTTGTGTGTGTGTGACTGTGAGCGTCTGAGTGGGGGTATCTTGGGAGACAATAGCCAGGATCAAGGTTTCTATGTGTCTTGCTGGATGTCTATGACAGGCCCATCCAGGTCACTGGGGACAGATTCATCATAGCTAAATTTTTTATTATTTTTTTTATTTCACCTTTATCCAGGTTGGCCAGTTGAGAACAAATTCCCATTTACAACTGCGACCTGGCTATGATGAAGCAAAGCAGTGCGACACAAACAACATCACAGAGTTACACATGGAAAAAACAAACGTACAGTCAATAACACAATAGAAAAAAATCTATATACAGTGTGTGCAAATGAGGTAAGGCAATAAATAGGCCGTAATGGCGAAGTAATTACAATTTAGCAGTTAAACACTAGTGTGATGGATGTGCAGAAGATGAATGTGCAAGTTTTGGGACACTGTAAAATCCATGGGGAACAAGAGCACCTCCACTCAGCTGCTCACTGAGCTGAGGCTAGGTAACACGGTCACCACCGATAAATCCATGATAATCTAAAACAGCTCCGCCCCCCACGCAGCTACTTGCCCGAGCCTCCCCAGTATTTCCTTCACCCAAAACCAGATTGCAGAAGTTCTGAAAGCACTGCAAAATCTGCACCCGTACAAATCAGCTGGACTGACAATCTGGACCCTCTCTCTCTAAAACTATCGCTCAGTACCTTGAGCGTGGCTGAGGTGCACCCGTGACCAGCTCGGAAACCGTAATGCACAACGGAGAAGATACGGTGGGATTCGAAATGGTCAGTGATCTGTTTATTTAACTTGGCTTTTGAAGACTTTATAGAAGCAGGGAAGGATGAATATAGGTCTATAACAGTTTGGGTCTAGAGTGTCACCCCCTTTGAAGATGGGGATGACCGCGGCAGCTTTCCAATCTTTACGAATCTCGGACAATACGAAAGAGAGGTTGAACAGACTGGTAATAGGGGTTGCAACATATGTGTCGGATAATTTTGGAAAGAGAGAGTCCAGATTGTCTAGCCCAGCTGATTTGTCGGGGTCCAGATTTTGTAACTCTTTCAGAATATCAGCTATCTGGATTTTTGGTGAAGGAGAAATGGCGGAGGCTTGGGCAAGTTGCTGTGGGGGGTGCAGGGCTGTTGATCGTGGAGGGGTAGCCAGGTGGAAAGCATGGCCAGCTGTAGAAAAATGTTTATTGAAATTCTTGATTATCGTGGATTTATTGGTGGTGACAGTGTCTCCTATGCTCAGTGTAGTGGGCCGTTGGGAGGAGGTGCTCTTATTCTCCATGGACTCTATAGTGTCCCAGAACGTTTTGTAGTTTGTGCTACAGGATGCACATTTCTGTTTGAAAAAGCTAGCCTTTGCTTTCCTAACTGCCTGTGTATATTGGTTCCTAACTTCCCTGAAAAGTAGCATATTGTGGGGGCTATTCGATACTAACGCAGTACACCACAGGGCGTTTTTGTGCTGGTCAAGGGCAGTCAAGTCTGGAGTGAACCAAGGGCTATATCTGTTCCTGGTTCTAAATTATTTGAATGGGGCATGTTTATTTAAGATGGTAAGGAAAACACTTTTAAAGAATGACCAGGCATCCTCCACTGACGGAATGAGGTCAATATCTTTCCAAGATACCCGTGCCAGGTCCATTAGAAAGGCCTGCTTGCTGAAGTGTTTTAGGGAGTGTTTGACAGTGATGAGGGGTGGTCGTTTGCCACCCTTTGGCAGTTCTATCTTGTCGGAAAAAGTTATAGTTAGGGATGGAATTTTTGGTGGCCTTCCTAAGCCAGAGTTCAGACATGGCTAGGACATCAGGGTTGAAAGAGTGTGCTAAGGCAGTGAATATAACAAACTTAGGGAGGATGCTTCTAATGTTAATACAGTGCCTTGCGAAAGTATTCGGCCCCCTTGGACTTTGCGACCTTTTGCCACATTTCAGGCTTCAAACATAAAGATATGAAACTGTAGTTTTTTGTGAAGAATCAACAACAAGTGGGACACAATCATGAAGTGGAACGACATTTATTGGATTTTTCAAACTTTTTTAACAAATCAAAAAATGAAAAATTGGGCGTGCAAAATTATTCAGCCCCTTTACTTTCAGTGCAGCAAACTCTCTCCAGAAGTTCAGTGAGGATCTCTGAATGATCCAATGTTGACCTAAATGACTAATGATGATAAATACAATCCACCTGTGTGTAATCAAGTCTCCGTATAAATGCACCTGCACTGTGATAGTCTCAGAGGTCCGTTAAAAGCGCAGAGAGCATCATGAAGAACAAGGAACACACCAGGCAGGTCCGAGATACTGTTGTGAAGAAGTTTAAAGCCGGATTTGGATACAAAAAGATTTCCCAAGCTTTAAACATCCCAAGGAGCACTGTGCAAGCAATAATATTGAAATGGAAGGAGTATCAGACCACTGCAAATCTACCAAGATCTGGCTGTCCCTCTAAACTTTCAGCTCATACAAGGAGAAGACTGATCAGAGATGCAGCCAAGAGGCCCATGATCACTCTGGATGAACTGCAGAGATCTAAAGCTGAGGTGGGAGACTCTGTCCATAGGACAACAATCAGTCGTATATTGCACAAATCTGGCCTTTATGGAAGAGTGGCAAGAAGAAAGCCATTTCTTAAAGATATCCATAAAAAGTGTTGTTTAAAGTTTGCCACAAGCCACCTGGGAGACACACCAAACATGTGGAAGAAGGTGCTCTGGTCAGATGAAACCAAAATTGAACTTTTTGGCAACAATGCAAAACGTTATGTTTGGCGTAAAAGCAACACAGCTGAACACACCATCCCCACTGTCAAACATGGTGGTGGCAGCATCATGGTTTGGGCCTGCTTTTCTTCAGCAGGGACAGGGAAGATGGTTAAAATTGATGGGAAGATGGATGGAGCCAAATACAGGACCATTCTGGAAGAAAACCTGATGGAGTCTGCAAAAGACCTGAGACTGGGACGGAGATTTGTCTTCCAACAAGACAATGATCCAAAACATAAAGCAAAATATACAATGGAATGGTTCAAAAATAAACATATCCAGGTGTTAGAATTGCCAAGTCAAAGTCCAGACCTGAATCCAATCGAGAATCTGTGGAAAGAACTGAAAACTGCTGTTCACAAATGCTCTCTATCCAACCTCACTGAGCTCGAGCTGTTTTGCAAGGAGGAATGGGAAAAAATGTCAGTCTCTCGATGTGCAAAACTGATAGAGACATACCCCAAGCGACTTACAGCTGTAATCGCAGCAAAAGGTGGCGCTACAAAGTATTAAGGGGGCTGAATAATTTTGCACGCCCAATTTTTCAGTTTTTGATTTGTTAAAAAAGTTTGAAATATCCAATAAATGTTGTTCCACTTCATGATTGTGTCCCACTTGTTGTTGATTCTTCACAAAAAAATACAGTTTTATATCTTTATGTTTGAAGCCTGAAATGTGGCAAAAGGTCGCAAAGTTCAAGGGGGCCGAATACTTTCGCAAGGCACTGTATGCATGAAACCAAGGCTTTTACGGTTACAGAAGTCAACAAATGAGAGCACCTGGGGAGTAGGAGTGGAGCTAGGCACTGCAGGGCCTGAATTAACCTCTCTAGAGACATCATTTAAACCAGGTGAGGTCACCATATGTGTGGGAGGTGGAACAAAAGGTTTAGCAAAGGCATATTGAGCTGGGCTGGAGGCTCCACAGTGAAATAAGACAATGATCACTAACCAAAACACCAATGGACAAGGCATATTGACATTAGGGAGAGGCATGCGTAGCTTAGTGATCATAGGGATCATTGGGTAGCTCGGCGAGCTGGAGACACGGCGATTCAGACAGCTAGCGGGCTGGGGAAAGCAGGCTAACAGAAGGGTCTTAGGTGAATTTCGCTACTAAAAAGTCTGTTGTAGCCCCCTCGGACGGTTAGGTAGGCAGACCAGTTGTGATGGATCGACAGGGCTCTGTGTAGGCAGTAAAAGGGTCCGGGCCAATTGGCAAAATAGGTATTGTAGCCAAAGAAATTGGCTGACCTCTTCAGCTAACAGTCCGATATGCTCAGGACAGCTAGCAGGCGAGTAGGCTAGCAGATGGGCCTTCAGGGGACATCGCGAAGGAGGAGCCTGTTGAAACCCCCTTGGGCGGATTATGTCGGTAGACCAGTCGTGATGGATCGGTGGGGCTCTGTGTCGGCAGTAAAGGGGGTCCAGGCAAATTGGTAAAATATGTATTGTGGACCTCTTCAGCTAGCCGGGAGATGGGCCTAGCACGAGGCTAGATTCCAGGCTAACTGGTGCTTGCTTCGGGACAGAGACGTTAGCCAGGGGTAGCCACTCGGATAGCAGCTAGGTAGCTGCAATGTTCCAGGTGAAAAGGTTCAGAGCTTGCGGTAGGAATCTGTAGATGTGGAGAAAAAGCTGTCCTGTATGCTCTGGGTTGAATCGCGCTGAGCAGACTGGCAGGAGTTGACCGGACTAAGGTTAACTGGTGACCGCTAGCAGTGGCTAACTGACTACTAGCTAGTAGCTAGTTAGCTGACTAGCTTCTGTTTGGGGTTCCGGTTCTAAGGTATAGAAAATAGCGGGTTGCAGGAGAGTATATTGAAATTGAGGTTAAAAATAATTAAAATATATTTGAAATATATATGAAGGAGAAAAAAATATATATACACGGGACACAACAAGACAAAAAGACATCTGAACTGCTACGCCATCTTGGACTGCTACTGGATCAAACAGCATTGGACTCTCTCCATAGATTACCACTGTATATTCAAAGAGAGAGAGGAAAATGCAGAAGAATTAAGACGAACAGAGAAATAAAGAGAGATAACTATAGACAGATGGAAAGACTGACAGAAAGAAAAAGGGCAATGATAGAAAGTCAGTAACTGAAAACAGTGAAGGAAAATCAACTGAAATACTACCAACAACACTGTGATTAGGTGTCAGGGAGGGTAGTGGGCCCGGCTGAGTGTCAGAGAGGATAGTGGGCCAGATTGAGTGTTAGAGAGGATAGTGGGCCCGGCTGAGTGTCAGAGAGGATAGTAGGCCAGATTGAGTGTTAGAGAGGATAGTGGGCCAGGCTGAGTGTCAGGGAGGATAGTGGGCCAGACTGAGTGTCAGGGAGGATAGTGGGCCAGGCTGAGTGTCAGAGAGGATAGTGGGCCAGGCTGAGTGTCAGGGAGGATAGTGGGCCAGGCTGAGTGTCAGAGAGGATAGTGGGGCAGGCTGAGTGTCAGGGAGGATAGTGGGCCAGATTGAGTGTCAGAGAGGATAGTGGGCCAGATTGAGTGTTAGAGAGGATAGTGGGCCAGGCTGAGTGTCAGGGAGGATAGTGGGCCAGGCTGAGTGTCAGAGAGGATAGTGGGCCAGGTTGAGTGTCAGAGAGGATAGTGGGCCCGGCTGAGTGTCAGAGAGGATAGTGGGCCAGATTGAGTGTTAGAGAGGATAGTGGGCCAGGCTGAGTGTCAGGGAGGATAGTGGGCCAGACTGAGTGTCAGAGAGGATAGTGGGCCAGATTGAGTGTTAGAGAGGATAGTGGGCCAGACTGAGTGTCAGGGAGGATAGTGGGCCAGGCTGAGTGTCAGAGAGGATAGTGGGCCAGATTGAGTGTTAGAGAGGATAGTGGGCCAGGCTGAGTGTCAGGGAGGATAGTGGGCCAGACTGAGTGTCAGGGAGGATAGTGGGCCAGGCTGAGTGTCAGAGAGGATAGTGGGCCAGGCTGAGTGTCAGGGAGGATAGTGGGCCAGGCTGAGTGTCAGAGAGGATAGTGGGGCAGGCTGAGTGTCAGAGAGGATAGTGGGCCAGATTGAGTGTTAGAGAGGATAGTGGGCCAGACTGAGTGTCAGGGAGGATAGTGGGCCAGGCTGAGTGTCAGGGAGGATAGTGGGCCAGGCTGAGTGTCAGAGAGGATAGTGGGCCAGACTGAGTGTCAGAGAGGATAGTGGGCCAGATTGAGTGTTAGAGAGGATAGTGGGCCAGACTGAGTGTCAGGAAGGATAGTGGGCCAGGCTGAGTGTCAGGGAGGATAGTGGGCCAGGCTGAGTGTCAGGGAGGATAGTGGGCCAGGCTGAGTGTCAGAGAGGATAGTGGGCCAGGTTGAGTGTCAGAGAGGATAGTGGGCCCGGCTGAGTGTCAGAGAGGATAGTGGGCCAGATTGAGTGTTAGAGAGGATAGTGGGCCAGGCTGAGTGTCAGGGAGGATAGTGGGCCAGACTGAGTGTCAGAGAGGATAGTGGGCCAGATTGAGTGTTAGAGAGGATAGTGGGCCAGACTGAGTGTCAGGGAGGATAGTGGGCCAGGCTGAGTGTCAGGGAGGATAGTGGGCCAGGCTGAGTGTCAGGGAGGATAGTGGGCCAGGCTGAGTGTCAGAGAGGATAGTGGGCCAGGCTGAGTGTCAGGGAGGATAGTGGGCCAGGCTGAGTGTCAGGGAGGATAGTGGGCCATGCTGAGTGTCAGGGAGGATAGTGGGCCAGGCTGAGTGTCAGAGAGGATAGTGGGCCAGGCTGAGTGTCAGGGAGGATAGTGGGCCAGGCTGAGTGTCAGAGGATAGTGGGGCAGGCTGAGTGTCAGGGAGGATAGTGGGCCAGGCTGAGTGTCAGGGAGGATAGTGGGCCAGGCTGAGTGTCAGGGAGGATAGTGGGCCAGGCTGAGTGTCAGAGAAGATAGTAGGCCAGGATGAGTGTCAGGGAGGATAGTGGGCCATGCTGAGAGTCAGAGAGGATAGTGGGCCAGGATGAGTGTCAGAGAAGATAGTAGGCCAGGATGAGTGTCAGGGAGGATAGTGGGCCTGGCTGAATGTCAGAGAAGATAGTGGGCCAGGCTGAGTGTCAGGGAGGATAGTGGGCCAGGCTGAGTGTCAGGGAGGATAGCGGGCCAGGCTGAGTGTCAGGGAGGATAGTGGGTTAGGCTGAATGTCAGAGAAGATAGTGGGCCAGGCTGAGTGTCAGGGAGGATAGTGGGCCAGGCTGAGAGTCAGGCTGAGAGTCAGGGAGGTTATTCACGCTATAGGAGCAGATCAGGCCCAATGTACCCAGGCTTGATGAGGCCTGCATCTCCACAAAGAACATTTACTCTGGTTGATTTCTGTGGCGCTGCACTAATTACTGAGAGAGCAGAGCTCCAAGCTGATAGGATGCAGGAATGACTGAGTCACTGGAGGTGATGATGGTTATAGTCCCTGTTATACACCTGAAGTCTCACACCTAGGAGAGAAGAAGCATGTTTATGCCACAGACTGTAGACCAGACCTGGGTTCGAGAGAGGGAGTCGACTAGGCGAGAGGCTAAAAACTGAAACTGCCAGAGAAGATGTTGTGAAAATGAATGTATTGACAGAATAAATGGTTACAACACCGTTTGTTAATCTACAGAAGGGTTTCCTAACCGCTCAAGGCTCTGCTGACACTGCTTGACTGGCGTCCTCTGTGCCTCTAGCATTGTACCATCTGATCTGAGAAGGAGCATTCACTCCCACTTCTTCAAACACTCCTCTCCCACTCAGTCCCACCACCAGACACCCAGCTGTCCCCTCCCATCCAGTCCCAGAGACAGACAGCTATCCCCTTCCACCCAGTCCCACCACCAGACAGCCAGCTGTCCCCTCCCACCCAGTCCCACCACCAGACACCCAGCTGTCCCCTCCCACTCAGTCCCACCACCAGACAGCCAGCTGTCCCCTCCCATCCTGTCCCAGAGACACCCAGCTGTCCCCTCCCATCCAGTCCCAGAGACACCCAGCTGTCCCCTCCCATCCAGTCCCACCACCAGACACCCAGCTGTCTCCTCCCATCCAGTCCCAGAGACACCCAGCTGTCCCCTCCCATCCAGTCCCAGAGACACCCAGCTGTCCCCTCCCATCCTGTCCCAGAGACACCCAGCTGTCTCCTCCCATCCAGTCCCAGTGACAGCCAGCTGTCCCCTCCCATCCTGTCCCAGAGACACCCAGATGTCTCCTCCCATCCAGTCCCAGAGACAGCCAGCTGTCCCCTCCCATTCTGTCCCAGAGACACCCAGCTGTCTCCTCCCATCCAGTCCCAGAGACAGCCAGCTGTCCCCTCCCATCCAGTCCCAGAGACACCCAGCTGTCCCCTCCCATCCAGTCCCAGAGACACCCAGCTGTCCCCTCCCATCCAGTCCCAGAGACACCCAGCTGTCCCCTCCCATCCTGTCCCAGAGACACCCAGCTGTCTCCTCCCATCCAGTCCCAGAGACAGCCAACTGTCCCCTCCCACCCAGTCCCACCACCAGACACCCAGCTGTCCCCTTCCATCCTTTCCCAGAGACAGCCAGCTGTCCCCCCCCATCCAGTCCCAGAGACACCCAGCTGTCCCCTCCCATCCAGTCCCAGAGACACCCAGCTGTCCCCTCCCATCCAGTCCCAGAGACACCCAGCTGTCCCCTCCCATCCTGTCCCAGAGACACCCAGCTGTCCCCTCCCATCCAGTCCCAGAGACACCCAGCTGTCCCCTCTGTGCTCCCAGCCTCCCACCCCGGCTATAGTAACCCATTAACGCTCTGTCTACTTAAACAACACACTCTTGACAGTCCTCCACCATTCCCAGTCCCCCTCCACTAACTGCCAAAACACACACATGCACGCGCACGTGTACGCACACACACGGACACACACACACACACACACACACAAACACACACACACACACAGACCTCTATTTCAGGGTTCTGTCAAACTCCACTGTTTCTGAGAGTCGTTGTAATTATAAACGCATCCCACCATGCATTCACATTATTAGGCAATATGTTCTAATTCAATTAATTGTGGTCCTGTTGGTCAAAGAGGCTTCT
The DNA here is from genome assembly GCF_057628025.1 of Oncorhynchus mykiss. Lineage (NCBI taxonomy): Eukaryota > Metazoa > Chordata > Actinopteri > Salmoniformes > Salmonidae > Oncorhynchus > Oncorhynchus mykiss. The sequence continues at coordinate 35,276,890 of NC_143048.1, forward strand.
GGGATGCTTTTTACTCATTAGCTGTGCAGAATCTGTCCGTAACCTAATGAACAATAATAATCCTGGGTTGTGTAAAACGCTGCTGGGGAGATGCTGCCTGATGGCCTAGCCTGGTAATTGGCTTGTCCTACATTCCGCTTCGTTAACAGGAGAAAGCAATAAAACAGCAATAATAACACCCCCAAACTGCCATCAGGGAAGAAATGCAGACACCTTGTTTTAGAAATTGCAGCAGAAGGGAAGTGAGACACAGGGCATTAGCTAGAAGAGAGCTGCGGGCCAGATAAAACAACTCCCACTGAACTCCCACTGAACTCCCACTGAACAGACTGCCTGTTTGACCAGCAAATAGTCTTTGATGTGTTTAACAACAGAAACAGAGAGATTCAGTCCACATGGACATGACTGTCAGGACAGAGTCATTTACCAGTAGTCAGACATCAGGTAGGAAATGAACAGATAGCAATGAACGATGGAATGGCTGTAGTTGTTAACTACCACAATGACGCATTAATTGCAGGAGCATAACTGTATATCTTCGCCAAGCTACTCCACTTTAACTCGTCTGGGAAAAGGGATACTCCCACACAGAGGTCAGAGTTCACTAACAG